>NC_045542.1:154546057-154775560 GCF_009769535.1 Thamnophis elegans | reverse complement strand
CAAGCACAATTGCCACCTGGTGATACACCAGAGGAGTCATACTGGAGAGAAACCATATGACTGTCCAGATTGTGGGAAAAGTTTCAGTCGGAATTCTCACCTGGTGATACACCAGAGAACACACACAGGAGAGAAACCATATGAGTGTCCAAATTGTGGGAAATGTTTCAGACAGAATTATGATCTGGTAATACACCAGAGGACTCACACTGGAGAGAAACCATATGAGTGTCCAAATTGCAGGAAATGTTTCCGTCGGAATTCCCACCTGGTGATACACCAGAGGACTCACACGGGGAGAAACCATACAAGTGTCTGGAATGTGGGAAAAACTTCACTCGGAATTCTGAGCTGGTTATACATCGAAGGATTCACACAGGGGAGAAACCATATGAATGTCTGGACTGTGGGAAAAGTTTCAGTCAGAATTATACCCTGGTGATACATCAGAGAACTCACACTGGAGAAAAACCCTATGAATGTCTTAATTGTGGGAAAAGTTTCAGTCGGAATTCCGAACTGGTGATACACCAGAGGACTCACACAGGGGAGAAGCCACATGAGTGTCCAGATTGTGGGAAAGGTTTTACTACTAGGTCTAAACTTATCAATCATGTAAGTTTACATATTGGGGAGAAACCTTTCAAATGTCCAGAGTGTGGACGGTGCTTCACACAAAATTCCTCCCTTACTGCACACAAGAAAATTCATGTGACATCGAAGGATTCACACAGGGGAGAAACACTATGAATGTCTGGACTTTGGGAAAAGTTTCTCTCAGAATTATACCCTGGTGATACCCCAGAGGACTCACACTGGAGAGAAACCTAATGAATGTCTGGATTGTGGGAAAAGATTCAGTCACAATTCCCATCTGGTGAGCCACCGTAGGATTCACACTAGGCAGAAACCTTTCAAATGTCCAGAGTGTGGACGGTGCTTCACACAAAATTCCTCCCTTACTGCACACAAGAAAATCCAGGTGACGCAGAAGGTGATGACTGTAGGGAAGGCTTGAATTTAATTTCTGAGCTGCCTATAAAAATATGGCTGAAAAATTAACTCTTTAATTTTTGGCCTTGTTCAGTTAGTCAAATGTGCTTCAGTATTAGAGATAAGGAAGAAAAGAAAATTTAATAATTCAACACTTAGTGGCTACAACATTCTTATATCTTTGGAGAAGAAAATGGGTCATTAGCACAGAGGGAAGGAATGGAAGATGTTGGAAGAATTCATGACTGACTGGCTACTGCAAAAGTTAATTGCAAAAGGTGTGTTTCTTTTGATTATCATTCTGTGAGGACTCATTTTTTTCCCTTTTGGGGCTTGTGTTGTACATACAATCAAAATATCAGGTGGCAAGAAAGAGGGGCAATGGGAATGAGGGCGAGGAGGGAAATAACAATATATACCACACTTAAGAATTAAGTGTGGAGCAGAATTAAAAGAATAGCAACTGAATCCCATGACATAAACATTCAAAATAGACACAATGAAACTGATAAGAAGGGAATAGTGGACTTCCCAACAAGTAACTTCTTAACAGTAGGAGGAATATATAAATTTGACACTCCAAAACCTACAAACACTATATAACTAATAAAATCAAACAATATTAAGCAAAAGGCAAACTCATAGCTGGAGGAGCTCGTCCCTAGAACCAGGCTGGAACAGTGGTGTTATTTAAAAATGTTTACTACCAATTTTGTACCCATGGCTTTGTGGGCATAGCAGGGGAAGGTTACTGCAAAATCCCCATTACCTCCCGATTGCCTGGAAGGCAGAGAATAGAAGAGGGCGGAGCCAGTCAGAGTTGGTAATTACTGGTTCTCCGAAGTACTCAAAATTTCCACTACCAGTTCTCCAGAACTGGCCAGAACCTATTAAATACCACCTCTGGCGAAGCCACCAGTTTATAATCAAGAAACACACAATTTCCTCAGAAGAAAAGTTTGAGAAGCTCAGATTTAAGGACAAAAAAAAAGATCCATTATCAGGAGAATAATGGGGAGCCGGTTGCAAAGATGTTGGACTAGATCTTGAAAGATTGCAGCTGCAGGAGCAGCTGAGTGGGTAGATTTTGTGGGGAGTAAGTAGTAGAGCCACTTTGGGGTAGTGCTGAAAACCTCAAGGCTCGAAACAGAAAAGCTCAGCTCCAGTCTTTATGCATGAAACCATCAACAAAAACCGTGCCTAGAAAGCTGGAAACAGAACAATAACATTCCTGGTTGCTGTGTAATAACACCCAACCAGGGGGGAGCAACTAAGCTGAAAGGTGCTGTAACAATCGAGTATTGCTAGAGAGGCTATGGGGAGGGAGCAGAAGGGAAGAGGAACTTCCTCTTCTGGATGATCCTTAGGATGGAGGAATGGGGGTCAGTTTTCCTGCTTTTCCAAGGACAGTGGCTGGGAGGTGAGTTGAGAACAGGTTAGAGGAGGGGCCAGGAGCAAGTTGGGCTGTTTGGTTTCCTCCATGGTGTAGAAGCAGAGAAGGAAGTAGGCTAAAACCTGCCAGTTACTAATATCTGTGGAGATTCTCATGGTTTTTCCCAAAGGTGCTTTTTCAGGAGGCACCTGGACTTTCTGTTTTTTTTTTTTTTAAGATGTTTTGCTTCTCATCTAAGAAGCTTCTTCAGCTCTGACAGGATAGTAGGGAATGGAAGAATTTCATTTCATTCAAAAAAACAAACAAACATGAAAGTTTATTTATTTATTAATTAGACTTATATACCGCTTCATAGGGCTTTCAGCCCTCTCTAAGCGGTTTACATTTTTTTTTTAGCAAATTGAGTCAGCAACTTGCCCCCATAGTCCGGGTCCTCATTTCACCCACCTCGGAAGGATGGAAGGCTGAGTCGACCTTGAGCCGGTGAGATTTGAACCGCTGAATTGCAGATCACAGTCAGCTAAAGTGGCCTGCAGTACTGCACCCTAACCACTGCGTCACCTCGGCTCATTTTGGCTCAAGTTGCTGCCTGAAAAAGCCCCTTTGGGACATCTACTCAATGCTTTTCCCCCCCACCTCCCTAAATATAATGTCATAGATTCTGCTTACTTTAAAACTTGTGTCTGCAATTTTCTGCTGGTTGGGGGATTTAAATGTCTCCTTCATGTTAGGGGTGACTCCCTGTAGTTTGTATAAGTGTGTTTTTTCCCCCTTGCAATGAGGAGTTTCATGGCTAAAACTGGCACTTTAGATCTGGCAGAAGCGTTGGGCACCATTTGCCTCTTTTGAAGACCCCTCCCCAATATTAGACCAAAATATTTGAGCCCAATGATCTTTGAGACATTTTCAGGCTGAAATACACATGGGTTTTTGACATGTATACATTTATAGATGGTTTTTTTTTGTTATATTGGTGCTGATAAATAAATAAGGGGAGACTAGTATAGATCTATTTCAAGCTATTTAGCTCTCATCAGCTAGCCATACCCTTGCTGGGAATCGAACCTGTGCTCTATTGCCTCTTAGGCAGATGTGTTAACCATTGAGCTACAGAGTTCGACTCCTTATCAGCCAGGCCAGGGTGAAAGGTATATATTTAAAGTCACAACCCCTGGTATGCCCAAATATGGGAGGAAGATCACACTTCCATTCTCTGTCCTTCGGCTCGTCACAAGAGACCATCCAGACAGAAACCCAATATTTTTTACTGTTGCCTTTTTGTTACATTTGTTATATTTGTGCTGATAAATAAATAAAGGGAGACTAGTATAGATCTATTTCAAGCTATTTAGCTCTCATCAGCTAGCCATACCCTTGCTGGGAATCGAACCTGTGCTCTATTGCCTCTTAGGCAGATGTGTTAACCATTGAGCTACAGAGCTCGACTCCTTATCAGCCAGGACAGGGTGAAAGGTATATATTTAAAGTCACAACCCCTGGTATGCCCAAATAGATGTTTGTATCTATATTTCACTCTGAATACATCTGTATCTGTCTGATCCTCAGCATTTCCGGTAGTCTTTGATAATAACAATGGTAGAAAATTATGATATACACGTAATCCTCAACCTATGACTACAATTGTGCCCAACATTTCTGTTGCTAAGTGAAACCCTTGTTAAATGAACTTTGACCAATTTTACGAACTTTCTTGCCACAGTTGTTAAGTCAGTAGTCATGGCTGTTAAGTGAATTTGGCTTCGCCATTGACTTTGCCTGGTCGCAAAAGGTGGTCACATGACCATGGGATACTGCAACTGTCGTAACTATGAGTCAGTTGCCAAGCATTTGAATTTTGATCATGTGACCATGGGGATAGCAATAGCACTTAGACTTACATACTGCTTTATAGTGCTTTACACCCCTCTCTAAATGGTTTTACAGAATCAGCCTATTGCCCCCAACAATCTTGGTCCTCGTTTTACCGACCTCGGAAGGATGGAAGGCTGAGTCAACCTTGAGCCTGGTGGGATTTGAACTGCCAAATTGCAGGGAGCCAGCAGGCAACAGAAGTAGCCTGCAGTACTGCACTCCTAACCACTGCGCCACCGAGGCTCTATGGAATGCTGCAATGGTCAAAAGTGTGATCGTAAGTCACTTTTTTCAGTGCCGTTGTAACTTTGAACAGTCACTAAATGAACTGTTGTAAGTCGAGAACTACCCATACTCCAGTGTTGGGTTCCTACCAGTTTGGACCAGTTTAGCCAAACCGGTAGTGATTTGACGGCCTGGGTCGCTGAACCAGCAGCAACCAAGGCCTGCCACGCCCCTGAACTGGTTCTCCGGGTGGCGCCATAGGTGGCGCCATCTTGGCTTTTGCTATTGTGCATGCGCAGAGCAATTTTTATTGCACTGCGCATGTGGGTGCAGTGTGCCTCATGCGTGTGTGTGGCGCAACCATGAGCGAACCAGCAGTAGTGACTGCCGGAACCTACTCTGTTGTACTCAGTTATTAGAGACTTTAATGATTGTACAGTTATTTGAACTTGGATCTTGTAGTTTATATCTTTAAAATGAATCATAATGTTATAAAGCAAATCTAATACTTTGGCGTGATTGCTTTTTGATTATAATTTATGCTTTTTTTTTTCTTGCTGATTTCACATCTTGTGCATCCATTGATATTATATGAATCTTTTAGACAAAGATGTCGTCCAGAAAACCATCTTGGACAAGTGAGAATCAGAAGCAGCATTAAAAAGGAAAATCTGGCCAGCAATCACAGGTTTTTTCCCCCTCATCCTGAAAACCACAACTTCTCCTACCCCAGTGGATGACAGACAAAAGAGAGAATAAGAGTTCTCAGCTGGGAAAAATAGCAATAGCAATAGCAATAGCAGTTACTTATATACCGCTTCATAGGGCTTTCAGCCCTCTCTAAGCGGTTTACAGAGTCAGCATATCACCCCCAACAACAATCCGGGTCCTCATTTTACCCACCTCGAAAGGATGGAAGGCTGAGTCAACCTTGAGCCGGTGAGATTTGAACAGCCGAACTGCTGAACTGCAGTCAGCTGAAGTAGCCTGCAGTACTGCATTTAACCACTGCGCCACCTCGCAGCCTGTGGAACTGGAGGAAGCACTCCATGGAAAGGTCAAAGGGGAGCATTACCCCCTTTGGATAGAGGAAGAATAGAGGAAGTGCCTCTTCTGGTTGACCCGTGGGAGGAGGCGTGGAGGGCGCCTCTCCTGCTCTTCCCAGGACGTCAGCAGCTGGAAGGTGAGTGGAAGGCAGGTCGGAGGAGAAGCCGGGAGCGAGGTGGGCTGCTTGGTTTCCTCCACGCTGCAGAAGCAGAGAAGAATCCAGGCTGAAACATGTCAGCTGCTGCTGCTGCATGATCCTTCCCTCCCCAAATTTGGTTCCAGTGGTGCTGGCAGGTCGCTTTAAAAGTGGTGCCTGCAAACGTCCTGCAGGTTGGGAGATTTTTAAAAAGTTTCCTTCAGTTGAGGATTGATTGACGTTTTATGGTTTTTATGGGCGTGTTCTGTTTTTTGGGAACTGGGGTTTCATGCACAAAACGGGATTATATTTTGCAGGTGCTGTGAGCACCATTTCATCTGCTGATACCGTTGAAGCCCCCCCCCCCCCCGGTCAATATTAAACCAAAAAGTGTGACTGTATGCACTCCTGGGACATGGATGTGGCTGAAATGTTTATTAGGTTGGTCTTTCACTTGTAATAAAGATTTTAAGCTTTAAAATAATCAAATTACATTTAATTTTTTGTTCTACTTAACTCTCGTTTCAGTGTCATCTTTGGGCACATCTGTTACTACATTTTTTTGTATGCTTTAGGCGCTGAAATGCTTGAAGTATCTCGAAACAATCTGGATCTTCGAGAGGACCATTTCATAAAGCAAACTCTTAGTTGCTACAGCATTTTGATGTTGTTGGGGAACAAAATGGGTTATTAGCGCAGATCGAATGAAGTAGAATAATTTGGAAGAGTTTGTGGCTGACTGGTTAGTTCAATGCAAAGAGTATGTTTCTTCTGATTATCATTCTGTAAAGATTTTTTTCCCCCTTTTGGGTTGTGTCTCATACATATATCCAAAACCCCTGTAAGGTCCAAAACATAAAAACTGCACTTGAGTCACCAGAATGCCAAAATGAGACTCAAGAAGAGGCTTGGAATATAACAGCGTTTATTTTGTACAAAAAAGAGCTGGGTAGGCTTATTTCATATGCATATAGAAAAACAAAGACACAAAGAGAGAAGCAACACCTAGGTAAAGTTTGTCTACGAACTTATAAACTCATTTAGCCAATCAGAGACAAAAGTTAGTTACCCAATGTGGGCAATGTCTTGCCCATGTCCCCCTTATCCATGGAGCATTCTTTGTCCAGGCTCGGTCCGTGCTTTATTATCTTACAGAGTATCCCTTGTGCTTCTAGACAGTCCCTTTTCTGGCCCTGTTTTATCTATGGAGCAGGATGTACCAGTGTAACTACCATATTTTTTTGGAGTATAAGACGCTCTGGAGTATAAGATGCACCTAGATTTTGGGGAGGAAAACAAGGGAAAAATATCTGCCTCTGCCTCTCAGCAATTTGCCAGTACAGACAATACACACTGTTTGTAGAGTTATATTTCAGACTATGCTTGTACAGATGCTGTTAAAATTGATGTTCTTTCTGGAAGTATAGTTATTCTCTGCTATTTAAAAGAATAGCACTTTTTAAAACTAGCACTGGGCCTCTTCAGATCAAGCATTTATTTTAAAAAGCTTCTTCATTTTGTTAAGTTGTCTAGAATAATAATAAAGCAGTCTTTTAAAAATAATCATTTGAACATTCTATAGGCATTTATAGTTGTTGACTTACCTCCTTGCAGCAAACAGCCTGATTAGCACAAGAAAAAAAAATCTGCCTCCCTGAGCAAACAGCGTTTCACTTTCAATTTCTCCTAACCATCAGCTGTTACAGGCTGCAGGGAGTACTATAGCTTATTGAAGCCTCCAGTCCCGTTTGCTGCAAAGAGGAAAATTGCTGGGAGGCAGAGGCCAAAGGGTTTGGGTGGGTGGGGCTACATTCAGTGTATAAGATGCACCCAAATTTTCACCGTCTTTTACAGGGGGAAAGGTCCTTATACTCTGAAAAATACAGTATTTTGTTCCATATCCAAGGATGTGCCTAGCTTTGAAGCAAATAACAGAGTGAGAAACCAGATAGCAAAGAAAAGATACAATTCTTAGTGAGGTTTATAGAATTAGAAGGTAGAGGTCCCCCTCGCATGTATGTGCTAGTCGTTTCCGGCTCTAGGGGGCAGTGCTCATTTCCGTTTCAAAGCCGAAGAGCCAGTGGTTTCCGAAGACGTCACTGTGGCCATGTGGCTGGCATGACTAAATGCCAAAGGGGAACTGCCCACCTTTCTGATTGACAAGCTCAGTGCCTTAGCCACTGAGCCACTGCCTCCCTGTGTTACAGAATTAACTCCCAACAAATAATTCCTACCCATAGCAAAATAGCACAAGCAATTTTTAACAGAAGCAAATAGCAAAGGTTAGATTGAATAATGTCAATCTGCCCTTTCACACCATATGGCAGAAAGAGAAGTAATGGGTGTGCATGTAAGGAGGGGAATAAGAATTTCTACCCTGCTTAAGCATTAATTGTGGAGCAGAAATAAAGGAATAATAATTGAATTCCATTACACAAACATTCAAAATAGACACAATGAAACCAGTGGTGGGATTCAATTTTTTTTACTACTGGTTCTGTGGACATGGCTTGGTGGGTGTGGCATGCTTGGTGGGTGTGGCAGGGGAAGGATACTGTAAAATCTGCATTCCCTCCCGATTAACTGGGACTGGGGAGGCAGAGAATAGATTGGGGGCGGGCCCAGTCAGAAGTGGCATGATTTACCGTTCTCCGAACTAGTAAAAATTTCTGCTACCGGTTCTCCAGAACTGGTCAGAACCTGCTGAATACCACCTGTGAATGAAACTGATAGAGAAAAGTGAAATTCCCAACAAATAACTCCTTTACAGTAGAACAAATGGATTAATTAGACTCGATAGAACCTACAAATCAATCAATCTGTCTGTGTGTGTCTCTGTGTCTGTCTGTCTCTGTCTCTCTCTCTTTTTCTGTGTCTGTCTGTCTGTCTCTCTCTGTCTGTGTCTGTCTGTCTGTCTGTCTGTCTCTCTCTCACACACACACACACGATGTTGGACTAGATCTTGAAAGCGCCAGCCACAGGAACAGATGAGTGGGTAGATTTTGTGGGGAATAAGAAGAGCCAGTTTGTTGTGTTTGAATCTTAAGGCTACAGACTGGGAAGTGTGCAGTTCCAGTCCTGCCATAGGCACGAAACTGGCTTCCCTGGCCAATCTCTCTATCAGACCTAGGAAGCAGGAAAGGTGAAAACCACTTTGGCAAATCCTTGCCAAGGAAACTGCAGAGAAAGCATTCCAGCCAGTTGCCAGGTGTCAAGTCAGACCTGAAATCTCACCTAAAAGAAACATTGGCTGTAAGGGTCAAGAACAGAGAATGAGAGCCTAAAAATGTTCTAATTCAATGTCAGGTTAGGCATGAAGGTAGAACATCCTGCAAAGGACAGAAGCCTGTAAGTCAATAAAGGAGAATATTTGTAGCTCAGGATTGAAATGGAGAGTTCCTTGGTGCTCTCAGAACTTACTTGTTTTCTTTTTGATCACCACGATGTAAAAAACCGTTGAGAGTCTAGGAAGAGTGCAGGGAAGAGCAACCACGATTATTTACTACTAAATGAAATGCCAGTATGTGGTTATGTATTAAATCTTGGTATATTTTATGATGAAGGACATTTAAACAATTATAGTCAAATGAAAATGGAGGTATAAGGGTAACATGTATAAATATCTGAGTTAAAATACTATGGCAGAAGATATAAGATTGTTTTGTTATTGGAAAGATGCAGACTGATAGATGGAAGAATATAACTTAAAACTAGTTAAACTTAAGTGAAATTTAGTAATAATAGATATAATTAAATAAATAATTGATAATGATAATAATGTATACAATGTGTAGTGTTATGATAAGTAATAATCATGAATAGTGAATGGTACTCATGAAAGGAAGAATAGAAATTCTTTTGGATTATATAAAAAGTTAATAAAAAAGAATTAAGTTAGATACAGTTAAGTTTTGATTATTAGGGGTAAAATGTTATGATACAGGATATAGTCAAATAAAGGAGGGATAATGATGACTATATATATACACACACATACATACATCATATATATATATATATATATATATATATATATATATATATATGTATGTATAATGTATGTATGTATGTATGTATGTATGTATATGTATATGTATATGTATAACATAAGGAAACTAAATGAAAATTGCCAACAGCGATTTGGAAAGGAGGATTAGAAAAGTCTATTATTAAATATTATGGATGTTTAGCTAGAATAGGACATAAGGATTCAGTATTATTGGAGGATTTTAGAAATATTAAATGAAATGCCAGTATGTGGTTATGTATTAAATTTGGATATATTTTATGATGGACATTTAAATAATTATAGTCAAATAAAAATGGAGGTATAAGGGTAACATGTATAAATATTTGAGTTAAAATACTTGAATTAATATGAATTATGCTTGATGACTGTGGAAGAGATGCACGAAAACCTTTTGTAACCAACTGATACACTTTCTACAGTATGTAAAGAAGGAAGATTTTATGTGTTGTGTTTGTTTTGAAATTAAAAAAAGTAAATTAAAAAAAAAGATTATTAGGGGACTGGAGGCTAAAACATATGAAGAATGGTTGCAGGAACTGGATATGTCTCATTTAATGAAAAGAAGGATTGGGGGGGGGGAGACATGATAGCAGTCTTCCAATATCTCAGGAGTTGCCTCAAAGAAGAGGAAGTCAAGCTATTCTCCAAAGCACCTGAGGGCAGGAAAAGAAGCAATGGATGGAAACTAATCAAGGAGAGAAGCAACTTAGAACTAAGGAGACATTTATTGACAGTTAGAACAATTACCGTAATCAATGGACCAACTTGCCACCAGAAGTTGTGAATGCTCCAACACTGGAAAGTTTTAAGAAGAGATTGGATAACCATTTGTCTGAAGTGGTGTAGGGTTTCCTGCCTAAGCATATGGGGTTGGACTAGAAGATCTTCAAAGTCCCTTCCAACTCTGTTATTCTATTCTATTATTGCAGACGTTTCATTACCCAAATTAGGAAGCATTGATGATGTCATCTAGATCGTAATGAAACGTCTGCGAGAAAAAAAGAAAGCTCAGAGAACCAAGGCCTGTAATTCGGCCTTATATCGCTAGATGGCGTGTTCTCTATTAAATGAGTAACACACGGCAACTAGAAAACGGGTCAATACAGTAGAGCGGCATCGATGGTGGCTGAGTACAAACATCCAACGAGAGGGGGAGCGACGGAGCCTAAAGGTATTGAAACAATAGAGTACTAGATTTCTAGAGAGGATGTGAAACAAAGGAGAATAGAGAAAGTGCCTCTTCCGGCTGACCCGTGGGAGGACGGAGGCTCTTCCCAGGACTTCAGCAGCTGGAAGGTGAGTTGAGGGTAGGTCGGAGGAGAAGCGGGAGCAAGCAGGCTGCTTGGTTTACTCCACGCTGCAGAAGCAGAGAAGAAACCAGGCTGAAACATGTCAGGTGCTGCTGCTGCAGCATGATCCTTCCCTCCCCAAATTTGGTTCCAGTGGTGCTGCAGGTCGCTTTAAAAGTGGTGCCTGCAAATGTTCTGCTGGTTGGGAGATTTTAAAAAGTCTCCTTCAGTTTAGGATTGATTGACGCTTTGTGATTTTTATGGACGTGTTAGTTTTTTTTTAGGAACTCTGGGGTTTCATTCACAAAATGGGATTATATCTTGCAGATGATTTGTGCACCATTTTCTCTATTGATGCCTCTCCTCCGTTGAAGACCCCGCCCCACCTGTCAAATATTAAACCAAAAAGTGTGACTGTATGCACTCCTGGGAAATGGATGTATCTGAAATACACCTGGGCTTTTAACATACTTAAATTGGTAGGTGTCTCTGTGTGCATATTTATATAATGTATCTTCAGTATTTCCTGCTATATTTGAAAATAACATCTTTTTTTAAAAGTTTTTTTATTTTTTGTTCTCTATGTATACATTCACATAATTACTATTCTTTTTTTTTACATTCATAATTCTAATACATTTGTCATTCCATTTATAGAATTGTATTATTCCATTCCGGTTGTTTTGTTTACCATCCCTCGCCTATTTTGACATCACCTTCTTCTCCTTTCCTTTTCTCTTCCCTTACCTCTCCCCTCCTCCTCTTCCCCTTCCTACCCTCTCTCCTTCTTTCTCCCATCTTCCTCTCCTCCTCTCTATCTTCCTTCCCTCTCTTCCTCTCCTCTCCTCTCTTTCTCTCCCTCTCTCCCTTCTCTACTTTCCTCCTCTCCTTTCCCTTCCTTCTTCCCTTATCTCTCCCCTCCTCCTCTTCCCCTTCCTACCCTCTCTCCTTCTCTCTCCCATCTTCCTCTCCTTCTCTCTATCTTCCTTCCCTCCTCTTCCTCTCCTCTCCTCTCTTTCTCTCCCTCTCTCCCTTCTCTACTTTCCTCCTCTCCTTTCCCTTCCTTCTTCCCTTATCTCTCCCTTCCTCCTCTTCCCCTTCCTACCCTCTTTCATTCTCTCTTCCATCTTCCTCTCCTCCTCTCCATCTTCCTTCCCTCCTCTTCCTCTCCTCTTTCTTTCTCTCCCTCTCTCCCTTCTCTACTTTCTTCTTTCCTCCTCTCCTTTCCCTTCCTTCTTCCCTTACCTCTTCCCTCCTCCTCTTCCCCTTCCTACCCTCTCTCCTTCTCTCTTCCATCTTCCTCTCCTCCGATATTCTTTCCCTCCTCTTCCTCTCCGCTCCTCTTTCTTTCTCTCCCTCTCTCCCTTCTCTACTTTCTTCTTTCCTCCTCTCTTTTCTCTTCCTTCTTCCCTTACCTCTCCCCTACGTCTCTCTACCTCTTACCCTCTATCCTTCTCCCTTCCATATTCCTCTCCTCACCTTCTCTCTTCCTTCCCTCCTTTTCCTCTCATTTCCTCATTTCCTCTCTTTCTTTCTTTTTCTATTGCTGCAGGTGTCTCTTCCAGCTCTTAATTTCTATTTTCTTGGGGTGGTATTTCTGCAAACCCAAAAAACTTTGTATATCATTTCTTGTTTTAAAAAAATAAAATAAAATGTTTTTCTTTTTTGGTCAGACAAAGACAGACAACACATAACACATAGAACCTTCTTCAATCACGTACAGCATGTCGTTTGGTTGTAAAGTTTTTGTGCATCACTTCCATAGTCCTCACTTTCAAATGTATGTAAAATCACAAATTATCAACTCATTTTAACCAAATTCACATATCATCAATCCAGTATATTCTATAAAAATTATTATAATTATTAAACATTCATTTGACTATAAATTGCTTTTACATCCTTTTGTATGAAATATCCTAAATTTAATTTAATAGCATTCTATTAAATCTTCCTAAAATCATCCAATAACATTTCATCTTTCTAACATATTCTAAATAAAAATTGATTATATTTATTATTATCATTATTACTCATATATATGACTATATATAATATTCTAAATTTAACTAAGTTTGACTTAAGGCTCTCTCAGTATAGCTGTATCTCTACTTCCCTGCTCTATCTTTTGGATGACAAAGCTGTTAGCTAGATTGGTCAGGAACCTCTTCAACCTCCCATCTGATACAGAGCCTGTCTCACAATTGATATCAGGGCAATTAAAGTCTTCTATTACTGCTGTGGTGTGTTTCCAACATACTTTTGTTAATGATAGTTACCATAGCAGAAAAAAACAACCCAGGGCTGAAACATGTCATCTGCTGCTGCATTTTCCTTTCCTCTGGAGATTTTGTTTGAGTGGTGCTGGGTTTTTTAAAAAGTGTTGCCTGTAATTTCTTTGCTGGTTGGGAGATTTAAAAGTCTCCTTCAATTCAGAATCAATTCTGATTTTTTGAGATGTGCTGTTTTCTTGAAAACTAGGAGTTTATATATCTGGCATATGCTTTGAGCGCTAGTTCATTAGTTGAAGCACATCTTCTGCTAAGCCCTTCCCCCCTCTAAAATTGGACTAAAAATGTGAGCGTACTTACTTTGGGGACATTTTTTTGGCTGTAATACACATCGACCTTTAAAATACTTACATTGGTAGGTGTATCTATATTTGTCTCTGGGTGCATATCTGTATAATCTGTCCTAGGTATTCCCTGACATATTTAAAAATAGCAGTTCATAATGCTAAGAATTTGTGATTTGATGAAATCCAGAAGAGAATTTAATATTTGTGTGGATATTTTTGAATTTGGATCTTGCTAGTCTTCTATGGGTCAAATGAATCATAGTTAATGTTAGAGGTTAAAGTAACATTTTTGCATGTTTTGCTTTCTCATTGTAATGCATGTTTTATTCTCCTGCTGTTTTCACATTTTCTGCAACCACTTCATAAACAACCATTAAACTATGAGCTTGTATCGATCTTACAGATGCCAGGAAGAGAATTCCGGTCAAGTGAGAATCACAATCAGAATTAAAAAGGAAAGCAAATCCAGCCAGCAATGAAAGTCTTTCCCACTTCTTCCCCTTCTTCTGGCAGGTGACAGACAAAAGAGAGAAGAACAGGAAGAGAGTTTTGGGCTGGAAAAAAATTGAGTATATAGAACTCAAGCAAGCACTCCCAAAAAAAGGTAAAGAGGGATCATTTCCAAATTCAGAAAAAGGGGAAATACTCTAGAAATCCCTGGAGCGGAAAGAGACACTTGGATAGGCGTAGAAGACAGACAGTCATGGAAGCTTCACCCTGTGAAGAAGGAAAGAGTAGCTTGGATGAAATAAAACCATATCTCTGTCCAGGCTGTGGGAAAACTTTCATTCGGAATGCTCACCTGTTGAAACACCTGATGATTCATCACGAAGGAGAAAAACTGTATAAGTGTCAGTATTGTGAGAAAAGTTTCAGTCAGAATTACCATCTGGTGGTACACCTGAGAACTCACACAGGAGAGAAACCCTATGAGTGTCGGGATTGTGGGAAAAGTTTCAGTCATAATTCCAGCCTGATGATACACCAGAGGACTCACACAGGAGAGAAACCCTATGAGTGTGAGGACTGTGGGAAAGGTTTCAGTCATAATTCCGGCCTGATGATACACCAGAGGTCTCACACAGGGGAGAAACCCTATAAGTGTCCAGATTGTGGGAAAACTTTCAGTCAGAATTCCAACCTTGTGAAACACAAGAGGATTCACACAGGAGAGAAACCATATGAGTGTCAGGATTGTGGGAAAAGTTTCAATGTTAATTCCATCCTTGTGAAACACAAGAGGACTCACACAGGAGAGAAACCATATGAGTGTCCGGACTGTGGGAAAGATTTCACTAATAAGTCTAGTCTTATAAATCATGTAAGTGTACATACAGGGGAGAAACCTTTCAAATGCCCAGAGTGTGGACGGTGCTTCTCGCAAACTTCCTCCCTTAAGGCACACACGAAAGTCCACATGAGGCAGAAGGTGATGAGAGAAGAGAAGGCTTGAATTTCTTTTCTGATCTTTCTTTGCCAAAGCAACTGAGAAATTAACGGTTTAATTTCTGGCCTGATTCAATTTAGTCAAACCTGTCCTCAGTATTAGGCATGAGGGAGAAAAAGAACTGGAAATTGAAAGTGTTAGGTTAATCAAGGTTAACTACCTGTGTCCGGCTGTTAGCAGAATATAGTGGGTATTCTCTTGCAAAAGTAGTGCAACTGTTGCAAAAATAATTTGGAGAATTTTTTGCATATTGATAAACAGATACCATAGAAATGCAACATTCAGATTTCAAAAGCCTGCTGCAGATCCTATAAAATATATTAAAAGATAGGAGCACTCATTTTTACTTAGTGATTGTAGCTTCTTAAATATGAGGTAATGGGAGAGGAGGGGTAAAGAGGGATTAGAGTTCATATTTTTGTAAAATTTCAGAAATTCATTGCAGGAAGAATCCCTGTTCAGATTGTGAACAGTGAAGGAAGGACAGTGAAGAACAGAATACGAGGGAAATTTTGGACAGTGAGAAAAGCACAAAAAATCCACATGTAATAATTGTTGACCATGATAAGCAAATGTTATTGGAATGCTATAGAGAAAAAAAGGGGTTGTGGTGTTTTAGTGTAGGATTTTCATGTTTATAACAACTCCTGCTGTGATGCCTTTGCTTGCCTCCTGTTATCCTTTGAATGCTGGTGGATTAACCTTTGAAAGCTGGCAGTGCCAAGATTCTGAAAAATTTATTAAGTTTAGAAGACCACCAAAGAATTCAATGGTTGTTCATTATAATAATATATTTCAGGTGCCACCATATACAATGCCACCATGATTCTGGACACATAGAAGCAATAGAGCATGTTCTTGTATGCCGATTAATGTACATACAAAGTGACAATAAAGTTATTTTAAGTTCTAAGTCTAAATTATCCAGTGATTGTAAGGATATTTGTATCAGAGTTGTCTCTCCAGTATTCAGGGCACACAGGACAATTCTCCATGCTGCTTTTAGATAGTCACCCTGGTACTACATACAAGATAATGTTGCCAGGTTCTGCAGAGCAGCACTTAAATTTGGTCAGATGATGGATGACCTGTGCCATAAAGTAGTCTTAAGGAATATCCAACTCATCATACAATTTGCTTTGTGGAATGATTGATTTAATCTGCCATGTAATAAACCATTCAACCAGAGGTGGGTTTCTAAAAGTATGCACTGGTTCAAGCGAACTGGTAGTGGTAATTTGGCCTGGGTCACAGAACCAGCAGTGACGCAGGCTGGCCATGCCCCCAAACCGGTTCCCTGGTCTTCACTGCCATTGCTGGCATTTTTTTTTATTAGGTTTTCATGGTCTTCACTTCCCTGGTTTTTCCCTAGAGGTGGGTTCAAGCAGTGGTGGGATTTTTACCAGTTCTGTGGGTGTCTCTTGGTGGGTGTGGCAGGGGAAGGATACTGTAAAGTCTCCATTCCCTCCCCACTCCAGAAGATTACTGCAAAATCCCCATTTCCTCCCAATCAGCTGGGACTTGGGAAGCAGAGAATAGATGGGGGCGGGGCCAGTCAGAGGTGGTATTAACCGGTTCTCCAAACTACTCAAAATTTGCCATCTGTCAATTGCAGAAGCAGCTTTACTTGGAACTGCTTCTATCCTGCAGTGATATCTGTAACACCATCAAACATCCAGATTTGCTTATCCCAGGTCCTTGGTAAGAACTCAATAGGTAGACAATAATGCCAAACCCAGGCTGAACATCTGGCTGACTGTTTGAATAATAATGATGATGATGATGATGATGGTGGTGGTGGTGGCAAAAATTCAACGTTACCACCAAAAGCAAATGTTGCCTCTGTAATGAGAAAGGCAAGACAGTCAACCACTTGATCAGTGGGTGCAGCAAAATTTCACAAACTGACTACCTACAACGCCATGACCGCATTGCTAAGATCATTCACTGGAAATTGTGCCAAAAGTTTGGATTTGAGTACAGCAAAAACCACTGGGACCATCAGATTGAGAATGAGAAAGTCAAGATCTTGTGGGACTTCAGAATCCAGACTGACAGGCACTTGGCCCACAACACACCTGACATAACAATAGTCGAAAAGAAAAAAGTATGGTTCATTGACATTGCAATACCTGGAGATGCACAAATTGAAGATAAACAGCAAGAAAAAAATCACAAAGTACCGGGACTTGCAAATTGAAGTTGAGCGACTGTGGAAAAAGAAACCGTGTGTTGTCCCGATTGTAATTGGAGTCCTTGGAGCAATACCTAAAGGGCTACCTCGCTATTTGGAAATTCTAAATTTATCAGACTTGAACATTCTGATTCTACAAAAAACCACCCTGCTTGGAACAGCTTATATCCTCCGACGTTATCTTAACAGTTCCTAGGTCCTTGGTTAGGACTCAAGCTGTTGAGCTACCAACCAGCCCCAAAGGCTGTGAATCTCACCAAAGATTAACCACATAATAATAATTCCCTCACCACTGTCAAACTATTCACTAAGCCTGTACTACTATTACTATTAATCTTCTCATCATTCCTATCACCCACTTATGACTGCATGACTGTAACTTTGTTGCTTGTATCCTTACTATTTATATTGATTGTTTCCTGATTGCTTATTTGTACCCTATGATTACCATTAAGTGTTGTACCTTATGATTCTTGAGGAATGTATCTTGTGTTTTTATGTATACTGAGAGCCTATGCACCAAAGACAAATTCCTTGTGTGTCCAATCACACTTGGCCAATAAATAATTCTATTCTGTTCTGTTCTATTTACCAAGTCTATTCTATTCTATTCTCTAATAATAAATCTTTTTTTTTTTAATATAAAGATTTTATTGGTAAAAAGAAAATACAACATCCATAACTTGTAACAAACAATACAACTACATTTCGCGATATTCCCATACTATCAAATCATTATAAACATCAAAGGTTAGGTATCTTTCCCTCCCTCTTTTCTTCCCTCCCCCCCTTACTTCCTTCTCCCCTGCCTTCCCTCCTTTCTTTTCTCCTTTCCTCCTTTCCTTCCCCGTCCTTTCTCTCCCTCGGTCCCCCCCTCCTTCTCACATACCTTTCCTCCTTCCCTGCCTCTTTCCCTCCTCCTTCCTTTTAATCTCCCTCCTTTCCTCCCTCCTTCCCTCCTTCCTTTCAACTCTCCTTCTCTCTTTCTTTCCCTCCCTCTTTCCCTCTTTACTACCCTCTTCTCTTCCCTCCCTCCTTCCTTCCCCAGTTTTTCCTCTTTCTCCTCTTCTTCTTTCTTCCCACCTTCTTTCCCTTCTCTTCTTTCTCTTCCTCCTCTTTATCCTTCCCCCCTTCTTCTGCCTTTCCTATTCCTCTCCTTTCTCCTCTCCATCCTGACTTCCCTACTGCCCTCCCTCCCTCCCATCTAACCTTTATTACATTTGCATGTTTTCCTCTGCTGAGGACAACCTGGTTTTCTTTCCCTTTCCTTGCTTGAAGAGGCAAGGATTATAAGTCCTCTCGCCTCATCTAAAATGAAGTTTGATCGCTAATTTTATGCAGGTAATTATAGCGGATTTCCTATCAGCTTTTTAAAGTTTTCCCAACATTGTAGCGTAACAAAATTGCTCGACGGTGGGTTCTCGCCCCTGATACATTTCTCCTTTCGTTTATCTCTCAGTTGTTGTATATTGTTCATTTGAGTTATTAGTTTAATCGTATTAGGTTAGTCAGCTATCTCTTTTTATGTCTAGGTCTTTACTGACTCATCAAGCCATTTGTATAGCTTCTCCCAGACTGTATAAAAGTCTGTGTCTTCTTTGTCATTAATTCGCATCGTCAGTCTATTCATTTCTGCTAGTTCTAAAATTTTATTCATCACCATAGTGTTGGTGGGGGCATTTTCACTCTTCCAGCACTGTGCGTAAACAATCCTTGACGCTGTCAGAATATGGACTAGGAGGTATTGGTCAGATTTGCAAATTTTTTGATCTATTATTCCTAATAAGAAAGTTTCCGGCTTAAGGCATAGTTTAATTGACAGGATTCCATTCAGCCATCCTAGTATTTGCTTCCAATATGCTTTGGCTACCGGACACGTCCACCACATATGGTAGTACGTGCCCAGCACCGTTTTACATTTCCAGCATATGGCCGAAACTTTTGAAGACATTTTCGCCAGTCTTGTCGGTGGAAGATGCCAGCGGTAGAACATTTTATATATATTTTCTTTATAGGCCGTCGACTTTGTCAATTTTAGGTTCCATTCCCAGACTCTTTCCCAGTCGTCTAGGTCTATTGTGTGGCCAATGTTTTGGGCCCAGGTTACCATGACTTCTTTTACCCTTTCTGCTTCCGTTTTTCGAATCAGTAAGCAGTTGTATATTTTTGAAATTAATTTCTCATCTGGTCCAATTAAAATTTTATCTAATTCCTGGTTCTTGTTCTGGAAGCCAAGTTGTGCTAGATCGAATTTGTGTTTGTTTTGAATTTGGAGATATGGCCACCAATCAATGTTTATTCCCTTATCAGCCAAATTTTCCCTGGGGTTTAGTTTGTTTTGGTCGTCTAGCAGCTGTTGGTAGGTAACAATTTTATCCAAGTTTACCAAATTCGGGTATATCAGGGCTTCCGTCGGAGATATCCATTTAGGTAGTTGCGTGTAGTATCTCCTTCTAATTTCGAGCCAGTCCTTAATCAATACCCCCCTTAAATGGTGACTACTAAAATAATTGTGGATTTTATTTCCCTCGCACCATAGGTAGTTATGCCACCCGTATTGCAGGTCGTGGCCCTCTATTGTTAAGATTCTTTTATTAGCTAACATTACCCATTCTTTTATCCACATAGTTGTTGCTGCTTGATGATATGTTTTCCATTCCGGTAATCCCATTCCCCCTTGAGTTCTTTTATCCTGCAGGTGCATATATTTTATTCTGGGCTTTTTACCATTCCATATAAAGTTTCGAATCATTTTGTCCAAATCATTATAAAATTTTTCCCCTAGCTTGACCGGTGCCGTTTGAAATAGGTAGAGGATTTTTGGCAGAACATTCATTTTAATTACTGCGACTCTTCCCATCAGTGATAGTTGTAGTTTTGACCAGTTTTTTAAGTCCTTTTGGGTATTCTGTAACAACTTATCATAGTTGTCTTCTTTTATGGAAGAGCATTTCGCAGACAGCCAGATCCCTAAATACTTAATTTTTTTAGTTACCTTTAATTCCATTGTTTCCTCTAGTTCTCCAATCTGGTTTTTGGGGAAGTTTTTTATAATCATTTTTGTTTTTTCCTTGTTTATTTTTAAACCGGCCACACACCCAAAGTTCTCAATGTCCTTCATCAAATTCGGTCCTGAAAGTAAGGGGTCTTCTATGATAAAGACCATGTCATCCGCGAAGGCCTGTACTTTATATTGTTCTCTTTTTATGGTCAAGCCCCTAATTTCCTGATTTGATCTTATCCGATTTAAAAGGACCTCTAGTGACGTAATAAATAGTAGTGGGGAGAGCGGGCACCCTTGTCTAACACCCTTTCCAATTTGTATCCTCTCCGTTAGTTCCCCATTGACTATAATATTTGCAGATTGCCGTGAATATACAGATTCTATAATCCTAATAAATTTATCGCCAAATTTCATCATTTTTAGTTGAGTGGTTAGAAAGTTCCAATCTAGGTTATCAAAGGCTTTCTGAGCGTCGACAAAGATTAATGCGAGTTGTTTCTCGGATCTTGTTTGATAGAATTCCAGGGTATCAATTATTATTCTTGTATTGTTTCTAATATGTCTTTTTGGGAGAAAGCCGTTTTGATCCGAATGTATACTCTGATTTAATATTATTTTTAGTCTTTCCGCCAATATTGATACAAAGATTTTGTAATCTGCATTTAACAGGGATATGGGTCTATAATTTTGGACCTTGCTACTGTCCGCCTCTTCCTTTGGTATTAGGGTGATGTAAGTTTCCCCCCATGATTTTGGGACCCTACCATTTTGTAATGCCTCATTACATAGTTCTAATAGTTTATCTTCTATGGTATTTTGAAGTTTTTTATATATTTCCGACGGAAGCCCATCCGGCCCAGGTGTTTTATTGTTTTTTTGTTTTTGAATGGCCTTTTTCAGTTCTTCTTGTGTGATTTCTTTATCGAGCATCTCTCTCATCTCCTCCGACAAGACTGGAAGCTTCTGCTTTATAAGGTATTTTCTAATGTCTTGTTCATTAATTTCGTCTTGTTTATATAGTTTCCTATAATAGTTCTGTACTATCTTTTTCTTTTCTCCTATTTCTTGTTTCAAATTCCCCTCCTCGTCATACAGTTGTTTAATAATTCTTTTGACCTTCTCCTTTCTTATTTTGTGGGCCAACCATCTCCCAGTTTTATTTGCATGTTCAAAATAATTCTGCTTCATTCTCTTAATGTTTTGTGCTATTTCCTCTTGAGAGATCAAATTTATTTGGTGTTTAATTAACTCTCCTTTTTCCCTGTGTCTACTATTTTCTGGCTCTTTCTGTGTCAGCAGTTCCGTCTCTCTTAATTCTTTGTTCAGTGTATTAAGTTTTTCCCTGTGTATTTTGTTTCTTCTTATTGTATAGGCTATGGATATTCCCCTCACAACTGCCTTCATCGTGTCCCAAACATTTTGTATTGAGGTCTGCTCTTTACCGTTTTCTTTAAAGAAGTAGCCCAATTCCTTTTCTATTTGTTGTACAAATTGTTTCTCTTGTAGTATGTTCTGGTTTAATGTCCACCTGGCTTTTATCCTTGCCTTCCCTTTCCATTGCCATAAGACTGGGTGATGATCGGCCCACTTGTTGGTTATTATTTCAATATTTACAGTATCCATGAGTAGCTCCGAGTTTGACCAAACCATGTCGATACGGGACCATGAATTATGTGGATGGGAGTAAAACGTGTACTGTTGCATCTTGTCATTCATTGCTCGCCAGACATCATAAAGATCTAAATCCTTCACCATATTTACATAGGCAGACGGTAGTTTCCTTCTTGTGCTTTTCTTGTGAGTACCCTTATAGTCCATCTTACCGTCTGCAATAGCGTTGAAATCCCCTAGAATACATATATTTTGCCACTCTATTTCATTTATCCTCTTATATAGATTAATATAAAATCTCTCTTGTTTTTGATTTGGGGCATAGATTCCAACTAGTAAAAATTTTTTCCCACCATTAATTATCTCCACCATTAATACCCTACCGTCTTTGTCTGCATATATTAATTTGGGGTTCAACCATTCTTTTATATACATTACAATTCCTCTTTTTCTGGTTTGTGCTGACGAGCAGAATGTTTTACCTAGTTTTGGACAGACCAACAGGTTATTGTATTTTTCTTTAATGTGGGTTTCCTGCAGACAGATTACATCTAACTTTTGTTTCACTAGATCCAACAGTACACGTTTTCTTTTGGAAGTTATGTTAAGACCATTTACATTTGCTGATAGTACATTCGTTTCCCATTCTTCAATTCCCTTACACGTTATTCGCTTTGAGGGCGCCTTTGGATCGAGTCTCGATGGGTGACCTTGCTCTCGGATCTTCTCTGCCATATCTCTCTCGTTCTCTGGCCTCTCCTGGCCCCCGCCCCTCTGGTTGAGTGTCAATTATAGTGTCCTCCTGTCTTAAAAGTCCTTCTTTATTAAATCTCTCATCGTCTGCTAGTAAAAGTTCCTGGAATTCTTGAGCTTTCGCCAAGGTGTCTATTCGGTATTTCTTTTCCCTCCATGTTATCAGCATTCCTTCTGGAAGGAGCCATCTGAACTGGATTCTGTCTCTGTTTAAACGTGTGGAGAGGAAGTTGTATTTCCTTCTCTTCTCTCTGACTCTCCGTGGAGTCTGTTTTAAGATGAGAATTTCTTTACCTTTGTATGTTAGAGAGTCCCCTCTTATTGTACTTAGAATGTCCTCTCTCAGCTGTCTTCTCAACACCCTCACATGGATCTCCCTCGGAAGCCGGTGGCGTCTCGCGAAGCCTGTATTGACTCTATAGGCTTCGTCCAGATCATTAATAACCTCTTTTTTTCGGCCTGCCGAGGACTAATCCCAGGATTTCTCCAATCAGCTCTAATAATAAATCTTACAAACGCCTCAGGGCAAGCGTCTTTGTCCAGCCTGATGGCGCTCTAAAGATCAGCAACCACCGCCCCTAGAAAACTGTAGCGGCTTGTGAAGTAGAGCATTTGAGTGTTGGGTTGCTAGAGAGGACGTCGGAGGAGGAGAGGAGAAGCCTAGAGGAACTTGCTCTTCTGGCTCACCCACGGGAGGATGGGAGCCTGGAGAGAGCCGGTCTCGTGCTCTTCCCAGGTCCGAAGCAGCAGCAGTTGGAAGGTGAGTTGAAGACAAGTCGGAAGAGAAGCGGAGAGCAAGTCGGGCTGTTTGGTTTCCTCCACGGGCGTAGATGCAGGGGAAGGAACTACTAGGCTGACACATATTCAGCTGCTGCATATTTCTTCCCACCCCAAATTTTATTCCAGTGGTGCTGCCTGATTTAAAATCGGTCTCACCAATTTTCTTCTGGTTAGGAGATTTAAATGTTTCCTTCATGTTAAGAGTTGTGAGATTTTTGTTTTTTAAATGAGGGTGTTGTTTTCTTGGCCAGTGAAGAGTTTCATGGGCAAAACAAGTGCTTTAAATCTGGCAGAGGCTCTGGGCACCATTTAACAGATGAACAGAGCTGGAAGGGACCTTAGGTCATCTAGTCCAACCCCCCACCCCCCTTGCTCAAGCCGGAGTCCCTACACCATTTCTGACAAATGGCAGTCCAATCTCTTCTTGAAAGTCTCAAGTGATGAAGGTCCCACAACTTCCGAGGGCAAGCATTTCATCAGTAGAGGATCCCCTCTCCACCGCTCTAAAATTGGATTTAAAAGTTTGAGCATATCCACTTTTAAGACACTGTAATTTTTCAGGCTGAAATACATAATGGATTTTCAACATGTGTGTCTCATTTGTCTGTGTATTTTTGTCCATGTATCTGTATAATCTTATGTCCTCGGTATTTCCAGATATATTTGATAATGATTTACAATTTGTGATTTACCCTGGATCTTGTTAGTCTTCCATGTGTCAAATGAACCATTAATTTTAATTTTAAAGATTATTCTAGCATTTTGGCCTGCTTGTTTTTTTTTTTAAAGATTTTGTTACACTTGAAAAGATAAAAACGTTAAAATACAAAATTACAACAACAACAACAAAGAAAAACTAAAAGGGAACAACAACCAAAGTTTAAAAATGACATAATCACCAAATAAAATATTTAAAAGAATTATTTCAAGCTTGCCTCGATGTGGTTACTAAAGTGATGGTACTCTAGGACATCTTGGAATACTGTATTCAGTTTTGGTTGCCATGATGTAAAAAAGATGCGGAGACTCTAGAAAGAGTGCAGAGAAGAGCAAGAAAGATTAGGGGACTGGAGACTAAAACATATGAAGAACGTTTGTGGGAACTGGGTATGTCTAGTTTAATTAAAAGAAGGACTATGGGAGACATGATATGTTCCAATATCTCAGGGGTTGCCACAAAGAAGAGGCAGTCAAGCTATTCTCCAGGGCACCAGAGGGCAGAACAAGAAGCAATGGGTGGAAACTAATCAAGGAGAGAAGCAACTTAGAACTGAGGAGAAATTTCCTGACAGTTAGAACAATTCATCAGTGGAACAATTTCCCCCACCTTTAATGTAATATATAATCTGTACAATTCAATTGAAAAACAGATCTTTTGGGGGGCGAGGGGGAAAGAAGTAAAAAACTTACATATCATAAATGTGTTAAAGTAATATTTTGTTGAATCACCTTTTGATTTTACGACAGCATTCAGCATTTTGTGTAGGAGCCTATCAGCAGAGCACATCTTGCTCACTCTTCCTTGCACAAATGTTCCAAACTGTAAGATTGTGAGGGAATCTTTTGTGCACAGTCTTCTTCAGGTCACCCAGCAGCTTTTCAGTTGGATTAAGGTCCAAGCTCTGGCAGGGCCATTAAAAAAAATATCTTCTTCTGGTGAAGCCATTTTTTCATTGTTTTAGAGGTATGCTTTGGGTTGTTGCATGGGTGGGTTCCTGCCAGTTCTAACCTCTTCTACAGAAGAGGTTCCACAAATCTACAGTGCCGTTTAGAAAAAAAAAACCAGGGGTGTTCAAACTTGACAGCTTTAAGACTTGTGGACTTCAACTCTCAGAATTCCTCTTCTTGCTCTTCATCTTGATGATGGGCTGAGGGCGGGAACTGGAACCGGTTCTAAATGGTTAGTGGTGGAAGGGTCTTGTAACTTGACAGCTTTAAGACTTGCGTGCTTCAAATGCTGGAGTTTCTGAGCCAACATTTTGGTTGCTAAGCAAGAGCGTTGTTAAGTGAGTTTCACCACATTTTAAAAGTTGCCCACTCCCACCCGGTCACATGGCCGGCAAGCCACTCCCACAAAG
Source organism: Thamnophis elegans (assembly GCF_009769535.1). Taxonomy (NCBI): domain Eukaryota; kingdom Metazoa; phylum Chordata; class Lepidosauria; order Squamata; family Natricidae; genus Thamnophis; species Thamnophis elegans. Next base: position 154,750,130 of record NC_045542.1, on the reverse strand, counting down.
CAGGCCACACCTACAGAAGAGGTTCTAAAATTTTTTGAAACCCACCACTGAGTTATTGTCATGTGGAGGGGTGAAATTCCTCGTCCTCTTTAGCATTTTAGCAGAGATCAGAAGGTTCTGTGATAAAACTGACTGACATTTGGAACTGTTCATAATTCCCTCTACCTTGAATAAAGCCCAGTATCAGCTGAAGAAAAGCAGCCCCAAAGCATAATGCTGCCACCACCATGCATCACTGTAGATATAGTGTATTTTTGGTTATGCGCAGTGTTGTTTTTGCATCAACCATACTTTTTGTAATTAGCCAAAAAGTTCAACCTCGGTCTCAACCGACCTGTTCTGACCAAGGCTTCCCAAGCGCATGAAACAAACTCCTTGTCCGGGCAAAAAAACCCTTTTATTAATTTACAGTGAATTCTGCTCCTTCACAGATGGCAAAGTCTTTCAAAGTAGGATTTACGGTCATACACCTTATCTGGCTTGGAGAGCTGACAGGCCGATATCTGCAAAACTTGGCAAGGAGTCTCAGAGAGTCAGGAACCAATTAAGCAAACTAATTGTCTCCTGCAAACTCCACTCCCCTTTCGCTCCTCTTTTATTTCCCCTGGGAGGGGCCATTCATCGTCCACCTGTGGCCTTACTTCCCAGTCAACCCTTGTTCCTTAGCTGTTCCTTTCGTCTGGCAACTCTGCGCATGAGCACACTGGGAACAGGCTCCAGCTGTTCGTCTGCCTCAATGATGTCTGACTCTGAAGGCAGCTGATAACTGGCATACGGCCCTGGCCCCCTCTCTGCCTCCGACATGGAGCCCTCATCAGAGCCTTCCCCAGACTCCAGGACTGGCCCATGTTCCTCCCCAACATCCTCACTGTCCGAATCTGCTGCCAGCTCTGCTGGCCGCTGGTGGGCCACAACATGACTATAACCCATTTCCCCACATGCTTTAGCCAGACTTGATGTAGGTTTTTGCCAGATGTAGCCAAGCTCAGAAGTTTTCCTTTGTAAGAAAAAATGCTCCTGTTTTGCCACCCTACTGCACAGCCCCAACATGTGAAGAATACAGGAGATTGTTTTCACATGTAGTGCTTTCACATGTAGCACACAGCCAGTATATGCCAGAAATTCCTGCATCTCCTTTAATGTTGTAGGCCTCTTGGCAGCATCTCAGACCAGTTTTCTTGTTCTTTCCCCCTCAATTTTGGAGGGACATCCAGTTCGTCATAATGTCACTGTTGAGCCATATTTTTTCCCACTTCTTGATGGCTGTTTTCAAGGTATTCCATGGTATATCCAATGCCGTGGAAATTGTTTTGTACCCTTCTCCTGGCTGATACTTTCCAACAATGAGATCCTTTTGATGCTTTGTAACGTTTCTGCTGTAAGAGACAATTAAGTAAATGTGAAAAAAAAAATCCTAAACTTGACCAGAGTTCGGGAACGGACTTCCGGTTTGCACATTAGGCGGTTTTTCACCCTCCCGAGGCTTCAGGGAAGCCTCTGGAGGAGGAAAAACGGCCGAAAATCAAGGCCGAAAATCAGCTGGCCAGTACATGCATGCTCGCTAGGGCTGACAGGGCAACGCCTCACGTGCCCTCAGAAATGGCTCCGCATAGCAATAGCAATAGCAGTTAGACTTATATACCGCTTCATAGGGCTTTCAGCCCTCTCTAAGCGGTTTACAGAGTCAGCATATTGCCCCCAACAATCTGGGCCCTCATTTTACCCACCTCGGAAGGATGGAAGGCTGAGTCAACCCTGAGCCGGTGAGATTTGAACCGCTGAACTGCTGAACTAGCAGTCAGCTGAAGTGGCCTGCAGTACTTCACTCTACCCACTGCACCACCTCGGCGCATGCCCCCTGTGTGTCATAGGTTTGGCATCATGGCACTAGAATATGAACTGAAAGCAAATCCCACTCCTTACTAGCATTGATGATGTTGTCTAATTTGGGTAATGAAACATCTTCAAGAAAACAACCAACCTCAGAAAGCAACAAGGACCCCTCATAATTCCACAGGAAGGAATACAAATATAGCACATACTTTGTTTAATGGCTCCTCTCCTAACTTGAGAAAGTAAAGACTCTTGAAATGGATTATTTCAAACAGAACCTTTAATCAAGCAGGATGGAAGCCATTAGAAGCAAAGCAGCATCTGAAAACCTTTAGGCTATGCAAATGGGATTAAGCTGATAATGACCCCTCCCCTTTGTCCAAATGCAGATTCTGACCAATACACAAGTGTGAAGATGCTTCCTTAACTCTTCTGCCCTGGCGGTCAATAAAGCACACGTTCCCATGGCTATCTCTAGTTAGACATCAAAGTTATATATCCCACATGGCTACCATAAACATCCCTCCAGAGATGTTGGGACCTTCAGTCTCCCGGTGACAGGAAACCAGTTGTAAAGTTGTAAAACTCAGTTGTTTCAGACATAGCTAATGATTTAACTCTGAGGCTCCCCTCCTCCCAATTGAATGGCAGTATCACTTTTAGGGATCTGACACTTTGCAGGTCATCACAGGGCTAGCCTCTTCCTCCAGGGCTCTTCAATTTTTGCCCAGATACAATTAGATAGTCTCTTGTTGATTTCCTGCTTTTGGTTTTTAGTTGTAAGATTCATGGGCTGATAGGGATGTGGAACGCTAGCTTGATCAACTGGAGGAAGTCCCAGTTCTCTGCAGCTCATGGTGAGCAACTCCTTGCTCTCCCAGCAATTTCTGGTTTTGTGCTAATATAAACAATAACTCGAGTATTATGGCATGTTTGCTGTTTTATTCTAATTTTTTATTTCCCCCCCCTGCTGTTTTCACATCTTATGCATCTATTTATATACAAAAATTAAACTAACAATTGTATGTGAATTTTATAGACATAAAGAATGCCCAGAAGACTGTCATGCAAAGTGAGAAGCACAAGCAGCATTAAAAAGAAAAGCAAATCCAGCCAGCAATTAAAGTATTTTTCACTTCTCCCAGAAAAACCACAAAAGTCCTCCATTATCCCAGCAAGTATCAGACAAAAGAGAGAATAAGGGGGAAAGAGTTTTGAGCTGGACATAATTGAGTCTCCTCAAATATCAAATATAAAAAAAGATACCTCTGAACCCTCTTTACCTCTGTAGGAGAGGTAAAGAGGGTTCAGAGGTTTAGTTTAGTTTATCTTTAGGTTATCTTTTTCTAACGTTTTCAGAAATTCAGTACGAGAACAGTGAAGGACAGAACAGTGATGCACAGAATGAAAAACAAGGCAGGTTTTGGACAGTAAGAGGAACACAAAAATTTCACATGTTTATAGATGATGCCTTTCCTTAAATATGAAAATAAATACATTTATTGTTCAAATGTGTACATCTCAATAGAAATGACTCTCAGGGGTGACAAAAATCCACTAAAATAATAATATAAAACAGTAATTACAAAAACAGGAGCAACTGTTATGAAAATTATTATTAAAAAATAAAGAATAAAAATGGAGTTATTAAGTATATTAATTGCAGCAACCACAATACAATACCTCGGTCCTTCTTTTCATTAAACTAGACATACCCAATTCCAAGGAATTAAAAGACGCTTGCTCCTGGGGAGGAAAGCTATGGCAAATCTAGACAGAATCCTAAAAAACAAGGTGACCAGATTTTCAGCAAAGAGGGACACCTTTGACTTGCGGTGGGGGCTTGATTAAAAAATTTATACGGAGCAACAAAAATGTTCATACAACACAAAAATAGTATTGTAATTTTTTTTATTTCAACATAACTACAATTTACCTGTACTAACCTGTACTTTCGTGTCTCTCAAGGATGTATTCATAGCTACTACAACTGACGCAGCGGGCTCTGTTGGTTTGTGAAACCAACATTCGCGGAGGTGGGGGACGGATAAGGTGACCAGATTTTCAGATTGGTAAAGAGGGACAACTTTGACCGGGGGTGGGGGCTTGATTAAAAATTTTATACGGAGCAACAAAAATTTTCATACAACACAAAAATAATATTGTAATTTTTTTTTTATTTCAACATAACTACAATTTACAAATATAAATTGTAACTGTTGCCAAACATCAAAATTTTGATCACGTGACCATGAGGATGCTGCAACGGTCGCTAAGTGTGAAAATGGTCGCTAAGTGTGAAAAATGGTCATCAGTCACTTTTTTCAATGCCATTGTAACTTTGGTCACTATACCACCTTTCTTGCCACAGTTCTTAAGTGAATAACTGCAGCTGGTATTTTGTATTTTGGATAGAATTTTTTAAAATAGTCTAAGTCTAATTTAAAAAAAGAATCCACACAGCGACCATTTTCACACTTAGCGACCGTTGCAGCATCCTCATGGTCACGTGATCAAAATTTTGATGTTTGGCAACAGTTACAATTTATATTTGTAAATTATAGTTATGTTGAAATAAAGAAAAATATTACAATAATATTTTTGCGTTGTATGAAATTTTTTGTTGCTCCGTATAAAATTTTTAATCAAGGCGCCCCCCCCCCCCCCCCCCGGTCAAAGGTGTCCCTCTTTACCAATCTGAAAATCTGGTCACCTTATCCGTCCCCCGCCTCCGCGAATGTTGGTTTCACAAACCAACAGAGCCCGCTGCGTCAGTTGTAGTAGCTATGAATACATCCTTGAGAGACACGAAAGTACAGGTTAGGGATTAATAATCCAAAGTGAATCTATCGATGTGATCGGCGCTGTTGAAAACCATTTATCGGCGCATATAGTAATCGATCAAAAATCTTGCAAACCAGAGTGTTTTTCAGCCCTATGCCGCTAGAGGGCGCTTTATGCAATTAATAACACCCGGCGACTACCGGTAGGAAGCGGGTCATTACATTAGAGCCGCATCGATGGTTGCTGAGTTCCGACATCCAACGGGAGAGGGAGCGACGGAGCCTAAAGGTGTTGAAACAATAGAGTGCTGGATTTCTAGAGAGGAAGTGAAACAGAGAAGAATAGAGGAAATGCCTCTTCCGGCTGACCCGTGGGAGGACGGAGGCATGGAGGGCGCCTCTCCGGCTCTTCCCAGGACTTCAGCAATTGGAAGGTGAGCGGAGGGCAGGTCGGAGGAGAGGCCAGGAGCAAGGAGGGCTGATTGGTTTTTTTAAGTATTGACGGAGGGACGACACGAAGCCAGGGTTTCAACTTAACAGAACTCTTTATTCAGTGCAGGCGATTCAAAGAACGAAAACTCGCGCCAAGGTATTTATACTATTTTTAAACCAATCACCGGCCAGGGACGAGACAGCAACAGCTGACGTCAGTCCCTCGGCCAATCAACAATAACATTACGTCGGCAACACCCTCTGGAGCTCTCAGCCAATCAGAGAGCCAGAGGGTGTTACTGACAGCAAGAATAATTAACCAATACTTAACACCCCTTCCCCCCAGTTCTGCGCATGCCCGAAACGGAGCATGCGTAGTCCTTAAGGTACGCTGGGCGGCGCCGGACCCGCCCAGATCTTCTCATTGCAGGGGAAGTCGTCGGCGGAGGAGGACCTCCTCATGGTAGCTCCTCCCCGAAGGGAGTGTAGCTCCGAGGCACGCCCTTTCGGAAAGGCCCAGAAGGCGGGCTCAACTGCAACGGTAGGTGTAGCCGTGGGGGCGCGTCACTTGTCGTGGGGGGAATCCTCTGGGCAACTTCCTCGGATTGAGCTGTTGGGCTGGCGTCCCTTTGGGTGGCGCTTGGGTAAGCAGGGCCTGGTGTGGCGAAGGCCCTCGTTTGCGGACCGCCGGTTTGAGAACGCTGTTGTTGTTGAAGCAGGAGGGGGCCTGGTGTGGCAAAGGCCCATGGCTGTGGTCTCTCGGATTGAGGGCTTTGTGCTTGGTGCAGATTGAGGCCTGGAGTGGCGAAGGCTTCACATTGCAACCCCGGTGCTGCAGTGTTGTCGCTCAGGGGTTCGCGGCCACTAGCCTGCGACGGGAGACGCCTCCTCAATTGATCCAGGTGGCGTCTCCATTGGGATCCATCAGCCAATTGGACCCTGAAAGAACAGGGGCCAGTCAGGGCAACGATAGCACCAGGCACCCATTTTGGTTCCCCCGTAAAAGACCGAGCCCACACTAGATCCCCTAGCTTAAAGGACCGGGGAGGGAGGACCCCCAGATTGCTCGGCAGATCCCCTGAATAGAGCGGATGAAGCCTATCCAGGGGAGTCCGCAGACGCCTGCCCATCAACAGCTCCGCGGGGCTTTTGTTGGTAGTTGGGCAGGGGGTGGAATGTTGGCTTAGCAGGTAAGCCGCCACCCTTGCCTGCCAGTCGCCCCGGTCCATGCGGCTCAGTGCCTCCTTAGCTGAGCGGACCGCCCGTTCTGCCCGGCCATTGCTGGCCGGGTGATACGGGGCTATGGGCGCATGCCGGATCCCTTGCTCGGCCAAGAACTCCTGGAAAGTGGTGGATGTGAACTGGGGCCCATTGTCCGAGACCACCACGTCCGGCAACCCATGGGTTGCGAACATTTTCCGCAGGGCCCTGACCGTACTCTCGGCTGTGGTAGAGCCCATGAGGACTAGCTCCACCCACCGAGAGTAGGCATCCACCACTACCAGGAAATTCTGGCCGTGGAAAGGACCGGCGAAATCGATGTGGAGGCGAGACCATGGGCCTCTCGGAGCCTCCCACTCACGAGCAGGCCCGGCTGGGGGGTTGGGCCTGGATAATTGACAGGTCGTGCAGCGGCCTACATGGGCCGCTATCTCTGTGTCCAGCAAGGGCCACCAGACATAGCTACGGGCCAATGCCTTCATCCGTGCTATGCCCGGGTGGTCCTTGTGGAGCAGATCCAGAACTAGTGGCCGGAGTGCGGTGGGGATCAGCACCCGATCCCCCCAGATGAGACATCCCCCGTGGAGGGAGATCTCCGCCTGGCGATGTTTAAAGGGCTGGAAGCCCTCTGCCACTTTGTCCGTTGGCCATCCTCTTAGAACCCAGGAAGAGACCTGGGACAAGATCGGATCGGCCTTTGTGTGGGCCGCTACGTCCGCGGCAGAGAGTGGGAACCCGGAGTCGGCAATGGATAGGACAGAGAGAGAGGGAACGGGGGCGGTGTCCGTCTCCGGAAGTGGGCAACGGCTGAGGGCATCTGCGTGCCCTAACTGTTTGCCCGGACGGTACAGCAGCGTATAAGAATACGCTGCGAGGAACTCCGTCCAGCGAGTCATGCGGGGAGATAGGATGGAGGGGGTCGGCTTGTCCCCCGCCAAAAGCCCAAGGAGTGGCTTATGGTCGGTGACAAGGGTAAAGTGCCGACCGTAGAGGTAGTCGTGGAACCTCTTAATCCCGGACACTGCAGCCAGAGCCTCCTTGTCGATCTGACTGTAATTGCGCTCCGCCGAGGAGAGTGTCCGGGAATAAAAGGCCACAGGGGCTTCTGAGCCATTAGGGAGGATATGGCTCAGGACAGCCCCTACTCCGAATGGGGAGGCGTCACACGCCAACGTCAGAGGCATCCCCTCATGATATTGAATGAGGACTGCCGATGACGTCAGTGTCTCTTTGACAGCCGCGAACGCATGCGCTTCGCGGCTTCCCCAGCGCCAGGCCGCGGATCGGTCGAGCAACCGATGCAGCGGCTCGGCTAGTGACGCCTTGTGAGGAACGAAGGGGGCGTAAAAATTTAGCAGCCCTAGGAACGCCTGTAGCTCCGCCCTGGAGGTGGGAGCAGGGGCGTTCTTAATGGCGGCAATTTTAGAGGGTGTAGGGTGAATGCCTTGGGCATCTATTAAGAAGCCCAAGAATTCTACCCTAGGGACAGCAAATGAGCATTTGCTGCTTTTTAATTTTAATCCCGCGCCCCTGAAACGACAGAGGACCTTCCTTAATACTTCGATGAGTTCTGAGCGGCTCGTAGCAGCGATCAGAACGTCATCGAAATATGGAACTACCCCCGGAAGTCCATGGAGCAGGCGCTCCATGAGACTTTGGAAGATCCCCGGGGCCACGGATACGCCGAATTGTAGGCGGCGACAACGAAAAGCCCCACGATGGGTGACGATGGTCTGGGCAGCCGCCGCATCGTCATCCACCGGGAGCTGTTGATAGGCTTGCGCCATATCCAGTTTGGCAAATATGCAACCCTGCCCCAGGGAATGGAGCAGGTGTTGCACTACAGGGACTGGATAGGGGTTTGCCTGAAGGGCCAAGTTGATCGTCGACTTGTAGTCGGCGCAGATTCTCACCGAGCCATCCGGCTTGACCGGAAGAACTATGGGTGTCTCCCATGGAGCATGATCGACTGGCTCGATGACACCCTGCGCCAACAATTTGTCAAGTTCGGCGTCAACCTTGGCCCTTAAGGCAAAAGGCACCCTGCGGGCTTTCAGCCTAATAGGAGCAATCTGAGGATCTAAGCTAAGGGAGATGGGGGTTCCCTTATAACACCCAAGCTGTCCATCAAACACATCAGAGAACTCCTGTAGGACGTCCTCAATTGTTGAAGTTTTTACTTGGTGTACCCCCCCAATGGACAGTCCCAGTGCCTCAAACCAGTCAAGGCCAAGAAGAGCCGGCAAATCATTTTTAACAATGATGATTGGCAGCTCTCCCTCAAACTTGCCATACCTAACGGGAATAGGAAAGGATCCCAGAACAGGGATCAACTTTCCTTGGTAATCCCTTAAGAGTACCCGGGAGGGGGCTAACTTATTTTGGGAAACTGTAGGGCAGAGATAGGAGAACATGTCCCATGACAATAACGATCGGGAGGAGCCAGAGTCCACCTCCATCTGGCAAGGCTGACCTGCCAGGTGGACATTGGCTGTAATTTTGCGGTTGCCTGAAGAGGCCTGATTGATGGAAGTCTCCACTTCCTGCGGTTCGGAAACAGTGTGGCAGTCATCTCCTCTGCGAGCTGGTTTCGTGGGCTGCTGGCGGCGCTGTTGCTGCTTGGTTCTCTCAGTAGCTTGGAAGAAGGCAGGGGCCGGCAAAGAGGCTCGGCACACTTGGGCGAGGTGCCCCTGCCTCTGACAACGGCGGCAGATTGCGTTTTTGAATTGGCAAGTTTGGCGGTCGTGGCGGCCTCCGCAGCTAAGGCAAGGCACCCTGGCGTTTTGCGGTGCGGCTGTAGATAGAGCAGGTGGCTTCCGCCGTGGTTGGGCACGGACTTGGTCGATGTTGTCTTGCTCCCGGACCTCACAAGGTGTAAAATCATCATAGTCAATGTCATGCACTTGTGAGGCCGGTGCCGGGTTAGTTGACAGCTGTAGCCTCTCCAAGTCTGCTGTTGATTGCTCAGAGAGCTCAGCTGCTCTGGCGATCTCGACTGCCTGGAGAAGTGTAATGTCGTGATGGCGGAACATTCGGCTTCTTAAGTGTACATCCCGCACTCCGCACACAAACTGTTCGACTAGATTTTCTTCTAGGTTCGAAAAATCGCACTGGGCCGCCACAGTGCGCAGCGCTTCCAAAAATTGACTGATAGTCTCCCCCGGCTTCTGTACTCGTCTCCTGAACGCGAAGCTGCGGGCAATTTTGGACGGTGTTGGGGCATAGTGCCCCTTCAATTTCGCCATCAAGTTGTCCCAGCCCAATTTGTATGCGGGTCTGGGAGCAGCCATAGCTCGGGCTGAGGCAAACATTGAGGGTTCGCAGCATGATAAAAAGAAGCTGCACTTCTCCTCATCCGTTTGAGCCTGATTTTTGGTGGCGATTAAATAAGTTTCAAAGCGCTCCATGAATCCTTCCCAGGATTCACCGGCGGAGCCGAAAGGAGCGAAAGGCGGTAATGGATTCATATTGATTAAGCTCACTTGTGAGGAGCGGAGTGACTGAGATCGTGACAGGAAATTTTTTCCTCAGCGTTCGGTGCTGGCGCGGACAGCGACTTACAGCAGCTAGCTGAAATAATTTCTCTGTTCTTAACCTAGGCTTGCGTGGAATCGCCGGATCCCACCTTCGTCGCCAGTTTTAAGTATTGACGGAGGGACGACACGAAGCCAGGGTTTCAACTTAACAGAACTCTTTATTCAGTGCAGGCGATTCAAAGAACGAAAACTCGCGCCAAGGTATTTATACTATTTTTAAACCAATCACCGGCCAGGGACGAGACAGCAACAGCTGACGTCAGTCCCTCGGCCAATCAACAATAACATTACGTCGGCAACACCCTCTGGAGCTCTCAGCCAATCAGAGAGCCAGAGGGTGTTACTGACAGCAAGAATAATTAACCAATACTTAACAGGTTTCTTTCACAGTGTATAGAGAAGAAACAGGCTGAAACATATCAGCTGTTGTAGCATATTCCTTCCCTCTCCAAATTCTGCTCCAGTGCTGCTTGTTGGGTTCTCCTGCTTGGATGGGTTGCCTGTAGTATACACCTATTATAGTGGAGATGAGTACAGTCAAAAAGGAGTGACAGGGAAATCTTTAGACTTAGACTAACTTTATTATCACTTTGAAGGTACGTTAATCGGCATACATTTATAATGAAATTTCATTGCATATACTTCTCAAAGGGTCATCACCTCTAATATGCACTACAGAAGCATCACAAAATAATTACATACAAAACTACACATATACTCACGTATATTATATGACACAATGAAATGACACAGTCTAGTTTGGAGGTATACATGTATTTGGCGCGAAAATTGAATCCTGGGAGTTTACCAGGTGGATGGTGTAGGGAGCAAAGCTGTTACAGAATGAGGTATTCCTGCTAGAAATACTTCGAGACTTTGTCCCAGAGGGGAGCAACAGAAACAGACTGTGAAGTGGGTATGTGGGGTCCCTAACAATGCTTTGAGCTCTAAGCATAGAGCGCTTAGAAGCAGTATCCTCAATGACAGAATGTGAGCTTTCTATAATCTTCTCGGCTGTCCTTACCACTCTCTGTATGGACTTTCTATCTGAAGTGCTGCTGCCACCAAACCAAACAGGGATGCAGTTTGTTAAAACAGTCTCAATTGTCCCTCTGAAAAGTGTCTGTGGCAAATCTATATAATCTGTTCTCAGCATTTTCTCATACATTTGAAAATAACAGTTTGCAGTGCTAAGAGTTTGTGATCTACCTAAGCCCAGAAGGGAATTTAATGTTTGTGTGGATATTTGAACTTGGATCTAGCTAGTCTTATATGTGTCAAAGGAATCATAGTTATTTTTAGAAGTTAAACTAGCACTTTGGCATGTTAGCTTTTTCATTATAATGCATGCTTTTCTCTCTTGCTGTTTTCACATGTTCTGTAGCAACTTTATAAACAACCATTAAATTGAGGGTTTATGTCCATTTTATAGACAAAGAGGATGCCAGGAAGAGAATTCCAGACAAGTGAGAATCCAAATCAGCATTAAAAAAAGAAAGCAAATGAAGCCAGCAATGAAAGTCTTTTCAGCCACCTTCAGAAAAGCACAAAATTCTTCCTCCGGAAGGTGACAGACAAAAGACAGAATAACAGGAAGAGAATTTTGAGCTGGAAAAAACTGTCTATGTGGAACTCAAGGTAAACACTGCAGAAAAAGGTCAAATGGGATAATTTGTTAATTTAGAAAAATGGAAATAATCTGGAAATCAATGGGGAGGACCTTGAGAATCCAAAAATATCAATCTGTGGGAAATGTACAGATTGCAGATCACACCTGATTATACACGAGAGGAACCGCACTGAAGAAAAGCCCACCCTCTGCCTTCAATGTGGCATAAGCTTTGAGATGGGGGGGAAGTCATTTGGTTGTTCTGATTGTGGGAAAACTTTCAGTCGGAATTCTCATCTGGTGACACACCAGAGGACACACACAGGAGAGAAACCCTTTGAGTGTTCAGATTGTGGGAAAGGCTTCAGTCAGAATTCCCACTTGGTGACACACCGGAGGACACACACAAGGGAGAAAGTGTATGAGTGTCCAGATTGTGGAAAAGATTTCAGTCACAATTCCAACCTGGTGATTCACCAGAGGACTCATACAGGAGAGAAACCCTATGAGTGTCCATATTGTGGGAAAGCTTTCAGTCATAATTCCAACCTTGTGAAACACCAGAGGACTCACACAGGGGAGAAACCGTATGAGTGTCCAGATTGTGGGAAATGTTTCAGCCAGAATTCCCATCTTGTTAAACACCTGAAGACTCACACTCGGGAGAAAAGGTACAAGTGTCCAGATTGTGGGAAATGTTTCTCCTGTAATTCCAACCTGATGATGCACCAGAGGACTCACACAGGGGAGAAGCCATATGAGTGTACAGATTGTGGGAAAGCTTTCAGTCAGAATTCCAGTCTTGTTAAACATCTGAGGATTCACACTCGGGAGAAACGGTACAAGTGTCCAGATTGCGTGAAAAGTTTCAGTCATAATTGCGACTTTGTGAAACACTTGAAGACTCACAGAGGAGAGAAACCCTTTGAATGTCCTGATTGTGGGAAAAGTTTCAGTCAGAATTCCAAGCTTGTGAAACACCAGAGGACCCACACAGGGGAGAAACCGTATAAGTGTCTGGACTGTGGAAAATGTTTCAGTTGGTATTCTGGCCTGGTGATACACCAGAGGACACACACAGGAGAAAAACCCTTTGAATGTCCTGACTGTGGAAAAGGTTTCAGTACTAGAACTAACCTTATAAATCATGTAGCTTTACACACAGGTGAGAAACCTTTCAAGTGCCCAGAGTGTGGACGATGCTTCACACATTATTCCTCTCTTACTGCGCACAAAAAAATCCATACGAAGCACAAGGTGATGACTGTAGGGAAGCCTTGAATTTCATTTCTGAGTTGCCTTTAGAAGTATGGCTGGGAAATTAAGTATTTAATTTCTGGCCTGATTAGCCAGCCACGTCTCAGTATTAGACATGAGGGAGGAGAGAAAAGAAATGAAATGAAAAAGGTTAGCTTGATAAAGGTTAACTGCTTGTGTGTGGCTATCAGGAAAAGGTAGTGGATATTCCCTTTTGCAAAAATAGCATAATTGCTGCCAAAAGGCTTTTCAGAATGTTTTTTGCATATTGAACAAGTGAGGTCATTGAAAAGCAACATACAGATTTTAAGAAACCTGCATATGCTTAAACATATAGCAATAGCACTTAGAACTACATCCCGCTTCACAGTGCTTTTATAGCCCTCTAAGTGGTTTACAGAGTCAGCATATTGCCCTCAACAGTCTGGCTCCTCATTTTACCTACCTCGGAAGGATGGAAAGCTGAATCAACCTTGAGCCTGGTGAGATTTGAACTGTCAAACTGCTTGCAGCCTGCAGATAGCAGAAGTAGCCTGCAGTACTGCACTCTAACCACTGTGCCATCATGGCTCTTAATATATCTTCAGATAGACAGACAGATGCATACTCATTTGCTTAGTGATTCCAGCTTCCCAAATATAAGAAGATGCAAGCAGAGAGTTCATATTTTCCTAATATTTTCAGAAATTCAGAGCAAGATGAATCCCTGTTCAGATTATGAAGAGTCAAGCAAGAACAATAATGCATAGAATGGAGAATGTATGAGGAAGGTTTGGGACAGTGACAAGAGCACAAAAAATTGACATGTAAAGGTTGTTGACCATGGTATGCAAATGCTTTTGGAAGGTTCACCGACAAAAGGGCGAACGACAAAACCGCGCCCGACTAAACCGCGGTGACAAAACCACGTGTTCTAAAGCACTCCGACGAATGAGCGCTGAATCGCTCCGACAACAGCGCGGTGACAGAAGCGCGCTGTAAAACTAAACCTAAAACTAAACCTAAACCTAACCCTAAACGTAACGCTAACCCTAACCCTAAACCTAACCCTAAACGTAAGCCTAACCCTAAATCTAACCCTAAACCTAACCCTAAACCTAACCCTTACCTTAACTTAAATTGCCCGTCGACTGAAATCGCCCTTCTGTCTACGCGCTGTTGTCGACGCGTTGATGACGTCGCGGTTTTAGCGATGCAGTTTAGTCGGCGCGGTTTTGTCATTCGCCCTTTTGTCGGGTCATGCTTTTGGAATATAGAGAAAAACAATTATTGTTTTTGAATGTAGGATCTTCAGGTTTTCTACCAACTCCTGTTGTGATCTTTGCTCGGAGGTGCCTCTTGTTATCCTTTGAATGCTGGTGGGTGATAGCAGTGGAAGTTGCTAAAAATGTTTCCTGAATTTAGAAGACACCAAAGAATTCAAGGGTTCTCCGTGTCAGTATTACAGCTCAGGTTATAATACAATGTGCCTGTGAACCTGAACAAACAGAAAGAACGAAGCACATGCTTCTCCAGCGGCTCTATTAGACAGACATTAGTGTCGGGCTCATCTTTCCAATACTGCATAAATACTCAGGCTGCACAGGACAATTCTACATACATCTCCCTGCTGCTTTGAGAGAGTCGCTCTGGTATAAAATACAGTATCATGTTGCCAGGTTCTGCAGAGCAGCACTTAAAATTGGCCAGATAATCTGTGCTATAAAGTAGTCTCAAGGAGCATCCAGCTCATCATACTGTTTGCACTGTGAAGTGATAAGATTTAATCTGCCCCATGCTAAACCTTATGCACCCTACAGAAATATTATGCTCCTCGCTGTGCTCTTAGTTCCATTCAGGCCTCTATTTTTATATATACTCTCTCATTTATGTCTCTCTTGTATTTTTGCATAATTACTATTTTTACCCTGTGATTAATTTCTCTACTTTTTAATTGAATACACCCCACATTTATTATGCTGGCCTTTCACTGTAATAAACTTTTTAAACTTTAGAGTAATCCAATTATATTTTTTTTAAAAAAAATTAAACACAAAACAAACAGACATGATACACACAATACGTAAAAATCATCCTCCTGTTACATACAGTATGTCGATTGGTTACAAAGCTTTGTACTTCCTCACACTAGTCCTTGCTTGCAATTTACACAAATTCTCATATCATCAATCCAATATTATATAATTATGATTATTAAACTTTCATTTGACTATAATTTTTATTTTATCCTTTTATATAAAATAGTCTAAATTTAAAGTAAATCTATATTATGGCATTTCATTACATTCTCCTAAAATCATCCAATATTACATCTTTATACCATATTCTATATAAAAACTGTTTATATTTAATAACAAGGCTTTTAAACATCCTCTCCATAGTCCTCATTTATAATTTGTATAGTTTTATATTATCAATCTGGTGTATATATATCTATGCATTATTATCATTGTTACTCATTTATTTGACTATATTATCACTCCATTTTATACATAATACTCTAAATTTAACTAAATGTAACTTAATTTTATGACTTTTCATTACATCATCCTGTATCCTTCCAGTAGTAGTGCAATCTTATATCTCTTGCCATTTGTAGTATTAGTGTTCTAATTGCTTTCTTGGTAAGTCTAGTGTGGACTTCTCTTAGCAACTTGTTGCTTGTTGCGTATCTTGTAAAAACTCGAAACCCTCCATCTGTTCCTTCCATCAGCTTGCCTTTGGTTATTATCGATGCTTCTGTCAAAATTTCTCTCATTACTTCTGTCAAATTTTATCCGTTTTCTTCTTTATATTTTGAGGTCTGAGATAGAGTTCCAATCCGTCAATCTCCCCTTTCCGTATTCCACTCTGGCCATTTCCAACCATGCTCAGTTTACTGTCAATATCAACAATTTTCTTATTTCTTTTTTTATCTTCTTCAATTTTTAGAACTCTGTTCTCAACTTTCATCATGGTTTGATAAGTATCCACATTTTTTCCATCTATTTTTCCTGTCCTTGTTCTATATTCTCCATTCTCTTCTCAATATTCTCTGTTGTTACTAATCTTTTTTGAATTTCTAGCATAATCATTTGCAATAGTAATGTTTCTTTTTCATATTACGCCATTCTTCTAACTTATAAACACTGCCACTATAACATCCAAAGCTTTTTTGTTAAATTTCAAGCAAGTTCGTTATAATCTTTCAAGTCAAGCCTTTCTCTTCACTCCAGTCCAGCTACTGATAGTACTCCAGAAGAGCACCTGTATAAACAACCTGTGCTCTTCCCATTATCACTTTCAATAAACAAACTCAGATGCCTTGAGATATAAGTCAAATGTTCAAAGAGAAAAGAGAAAAACAATGTTTCCAAACCTCTAGCCTCTAAGTGGCAGTGTTACTTTTTTTTCCTCTGCTTTTATATCCCTCTTTGTATTCCAAACTTAAGGAGAAAAATTCTTAAAAGAAAAACAGTCTGATCGAGCGTTGTAAAAAAAAAAAAGAAATTCTTAATCCATAAGTATGAAAAAAAGAATGAAAAATAGAAGAAGAATTAACCAATCCAATTTAAAAAGTAGGAAATATTTGTAAAAATTCCATCCATAAAAAGAAAAAAAAAGATAACACACTAAGTTTAATTCTGGCTTAATCTCGCTGCTTACTCTCTTCTGTCTTCAATTTTAATTTAACTTTGGGGTTTTTGGGTGATCTCTTTTGTAATAATAAAATTTATCTCACCAATTCGACACACTTTTTCTCCCGCTTTCCTTCCATTCTGGAGCTGTCCCAACTTCAGCAGCTTCAATGGCTGCTTCTCTGTCGCTGGAAAAAAGAGCTTCAGGGACTTTGAGATGTCCCTGAGATCAGCAGGATGTGCCTTTCTCTATCACCGTCTCTACGGACGGTTTAGGTCCAAAAGGACCGTCCAGCGGCAGAGATATCGATGGCGATCTTGGAGCTCCAAGATCGCATGTCGTATTGTTGCAACGTCAGCTCCGCCTCCCAATTATATTTAATTTTTGTCACATTTAATTCTGTCTTTATTGCTATTTTTGGGCACATCTGTTGTCCCATTTTTATGGTTTAGGTGCTAAAAATGTTTAAAATAGCTCAAAAGCTTCTGCATCTTTGTGAGGACCATTTCCTGTCAATAGTTACAACATTTGGAGGTTTTTGCAGAACAAAATGGGACATTAGCACAGAGAGAATGGAAGGGGAAAAGTTGGAGGAGTTTCATGGCTGACTGGCTACTATAAAAATTTATTGCAAACAGTAGGTTTCTTTTTATTATCATTCTGAGAAAATAGTCATTGGATGTCATTATGCAAAGACGCTAAGTAGAGAAAACTGAAAGAGATACGAAGGAAATTGTGCAATTTCCAACAAGTAACCCTTACAGTAGAATGATTAGCTGCCAACGCTATATAACTGTAACTCATAAAATCAAGCAAAATGTAGCAACAGATAATGTCATAGCCAGAGTTGCTGGTCCTCAGTCGGAGAAAGAATCCATTAACTCAGAAGAAAAGATTGAAGCTCAGATTTAAAGACAAGAAAAGATCTGGCAAATAATGGGGAGCCAGTTACAAAGATTGCAAAGATCCAGTTTGGCTTAGTAGTTAAAGTTCCAGGTTACACACCGGGAGGTGCTCAGTTCAAGTCCCACATTAGGCACAGAGCCATCTGGGCATCCTTGGCCAGTCCCTCTCAGGCCTAGGAAGCAGGAAAACGGAAAGCACTTCTGAAAATCCTTGCCAAGGAAACTGCAGAGAAAGCAGTCCAGCCAGTCCCCGTGTGTCACGTCTGACTTGAAGGCACCTAAAGAAACATTGGGTATAAAGGTCAAAGACAGGGGATTAAAAGTGCAAAGAAGTTCCATTTCAGCGTCAAGTCAGGCATGAAGGAGCTATGGATGGAATACTACGATGCCAATTGAAAGGCAAAAAGTTTCTCCATAAAGGGAGATAGGTGGATAGGAGAAGTGATTAAAATGAACCTCTTTCCTGGCCCAGGGTGCTCCCTAGGAAGTGCTTTCTATCCTTTGAGTTCCCAAAAGAAAAGATAATATACAGTATGTTGGTGTTGTTTTCATTCAGATTCCTCCATGCCACAGATATTACAGCAAACAGCTGAACTAGATTATTCTAATGTCTAGTTGAGCTACCATCTCCATCCCTACCACATTACTTCTACATCAAAAAATGGCAGTAATGGGTGCTTTTTTTTTTTTTTTTACAAAGGGTAGAGGGGCCTTCTTGAACCTAAAGCACTCCTGTGCACTCCCCACTGACTGTGTGGTACCTCTTAATCATCACCGTTTTATTCTATCTTGCACCCTGTGTACCCTCCACAATTCACTCAGAGACTCTTGGTGAGCCCGCACACCTTTTCCGACCCACATGGTGCCTTTCAGGCACATCCTTTCTCACATGCCTTTCCAAATTTTCCCATCCATCCCCTCGCACTTCTGTCACTCCCTCGCCCAACAGGAGACACATCCTCCCTGCCATATGACTTGCAGCTTCCTGCCGGTTTTCCCAGTGACTTTTCTTGTGAGAAGCTGGCGGGAAGTTTCCTTGCCTGACTACCAGTTAACAACGATAAAGAGAACTTCCCAGATCGGCAATGCTAAGGTAATCATTTAGGTCTCAAGTATTTCGTGACCTTTTAGGGCCCAGCAACCGGCTGAATCTTTCAAAGCTAAGTAGACTCAACCTTCACTCTTCACGCTCCCTTCAGTTTGCAAAAGCAGGTTTTGAGGAGTTATCTTTGCTCCCCCCAGCCCAGACTAATAACTGGTTGGAAGATAATTCACCGATCCACACACAACATGTACTTGTTGCTGTTTGTGTGCACATTGTTTCCCACACCCAATTACCCCACTTCATGAAAACAAAGCCGCTGGGTCAGTTATAGTAGCTATGAGTGCATCCCTAAAGAACAGGTTATCAATCGATCGACCCAAAGGGAAGCTATCTATGTGATCGGTGGCGTTGAAAACCACTCAGTGGCGCATTCAGTAATCGATCAAAAATCTTGCAAACAACGACCGATTTTGAGCCTTATGTCGGTAGAGGGCGCTCCATGTAATGAGCAAAACCCAGTAACTAGAACGACATCGATACAGTAGAGCGGCATCGATGGTTGATGAATACTGACATCCAACGGGAGGGGGAGCGGCAGAGCCGAAAGGCGTTGAAACAATCGAGTACTGGATTTCTAGAGAGGAGAAGAATAGAGGAATCTCCTTTTGCAAAGATGTTGGATAAGATATTGAAAGGCTGGAGCCACAGAAACAGATGTGTGAGTACAGGTGAAACTCGTGCAAAAGTTCATTTATTTCAGTAATGCAACTTAAAAGGTGAAACTAATATATGAGATAGATTCATTACATGCAAAGCGAGATAGTTCAAGCCTTGATTTGTCATAATTGTGATGATTATGGCTTACAGCTCATGAAAACCCCAAATCCACAATCTCAGAAAATTAGAATATTGTGAAAAGGTGCAATATTCTAGGCTCAAAGTGTCTCACCCTAATCAGCTAATTAAGCCATAACACCTGCAAAGGGTTCCTGAGCCTTTAAATGGTCTCTCAGTCTGCTTCAGTAGGAATCACAATCATGGGAAAGACTGCTGACCTGACAGTTGTGCAGAAAACCATCATTGACACCCTCCATGAGGAGGGAAAGCCTCAAAAGGTAATTGCAAAAGAAGTTGGATGTTCCCAAAGTGCTGTATCAAAGCACATTAATAGAAAGTCATGTGGAAGGGAAAAGTGTGGAAGAAAAAGGTGCACGAGCAGCAGGGATGACCGCAGCCTGGAGAGGATTGTCAGGAAAAGGCCATTCAAAAGTGTTGGGGACTTTCACAAGGCATGGACTGAGGCTGGAGTCAGTGCATCAAGAGCCACCACACACAGATCCTGGACATGGGCTTCAAATGTTGTATTCCTCTTGCCAAGCCGCTCCTGAACAACAAATGACGTCAGAAGTGTCTTACCTGGGCTAAAGAAAAACAGACCTGGACTGTTGCTCAGTGGTCCAAAGCCCTCTTTTCTGATGAGAGCAATTTTTGCATCTCATTTGGAAACCAAGGACCCAGAGTGTGGAGGAAGAATGGAGAGGCACTGCAAGATGCTTGAAGTCCAGTGTGAAGTTTCCACAGTCTGTCTTGATTTCAGAAGCCATGTCATCTGCTGGTGTTGGTCCACTGTGCTTCATTAAGTCCAGGGTCAATGCAGCCGTCTACCAGGAGATTTTGGAGCACTTCATGCTTCCTTTCGCAGACTAGCTTTATAGGGATGCTGACTTCATTTTCCAGCAGGACTTGGCAACTGCCCACCCTGCCAAAAGCACCAAAACCTGGTTCAATGACTGTGGGATTACTGTGCTTGATTGGCCAGCAAACTCGCCTGACCTGAACCCCATAGAGAATCTATGGAGCATTGCCAAGAGAAAGATGAGAGACATGAGACCGAACAATGCAGAAGAGCTGAAGGCCACTATTGAAGCATCCTGGTCTTCCATAACATAGCAGTGCCACAGGCTGATAGCTTCCATGCCAAGCCGCATTGAGGCAGTAATTGTTGCAAAAGGAGCTCAAACCAACCATGCTTATACTTTTCAGGGATCCGATATTGTTCTATGTACAATCCTTGTTTTATTGATTGCATGTAATATTCTAATTTTCTGAGATTGTGGATTTGGGGTTTGCATGAGCTGTAAGCCATAATCATCACAATTATAACAAATCACGGCTTGAACTATCTTGTTTTGCATGTAATGAGTCTATCTCATATATTAGTTTCACCTTTTAAGTTGCATTATTAAAATAAACGAACTTTTGCACGATATTCTAATTTTTCGAGTTTCACTTGTATATTTTGCGGGGAAACTGCAGAGAAACCAGTCCAGGTAGTTGCCAGGTGTGAAATCTGTCTTGAAGACACCTAAAACTATTATTGGACATAAGGTTGAAGAACGGGATTAAAACTGCAAAGACGTTCCAGTTCAGTGTTAGGTCAGGCATGAAGGTAGCTTCCAGGAGCTATGGAATTCTGGGATGCCAATTGAGAGGCCAAAATTATGTCAGTTGAAGTAGCTATGAGCGCATGGTCGCGCAAGCAATAAAAAATCTTGGCAACGACAGAAGCTTGTAATTCAGCCTTATGTCGCTAGATGGCGAGCGCTGTATTAAATACCCGGCGACTAGAAAGCGGGTCAATACAGTAGCGGCATCGATGGTAGCTGAGTACTTAAATCCAACGGGAGGGGGAGCGACGAAGCACAAAGGTGTTGAAACAATAGAGTACTGGGTTTCTAGAGAGGATGTGCCTCTTCCGGCTGACCCGTGGGAGGACGGAGGCGTGGAGGGCGCCTCTCCTGCTCTTCCCAGGACTTCAACAGCTGGAAGGTGAGTGGAGGGAAGGTCGGAGGAGAAGCCGGGAGCGAGGAGGGCTGCTTGGTTTTCTCCACGCTGCAGAAGCAGAGAAGAAACCAGGTTGAAACATGTCAGGAGCTGCTGCTGCATGATCCTTCCCTTCCCAAAATTTGTTCCAGTGATGCTGGTCATTATAAAAGTGGTGCCAACTATTTTCTACTGGATGAGGGATTTTAAAAAGTGGCCTTCAGTTTAAAGCAAGGTAGATAAAAATTGATGATTTGTTTTTTAAAAATAAAAAATAGGATTTTTATTTTTATCAAATTTATTTTAATAAAATGCTTCTGGAGTAAAAATCTATCCAAGGATAGTTTTCTATTTAAGATACATTAATAATCTAGTTTATTCAGCATGAAATGGAGCTTAGTTATGAGGCTGTATATTCTGCAATATTGGGACTGTCCGTGAGTCAACAGCAGGTCAGAAGATGAGATGCTGCGGGACAGAGATGACAGTTGCTCTTTAAAAATTATGATTTAAATCAAGTTGATTTAAATCAATCCTTTTTGCTAGTGATTTAAATCATGATTTAAATTGACTTGATTTAAATCAAATCCATCCTGATTTAAAGTGGACTCTTTGATTTTATGGATGTGTTGTTTTCTTGGAAACTGGGGAGTTTCATGCACAAAAGTGGGGATTATATCTTGCAGATGCTTTGGGCGCTATTCATCAATTGAAGGCCTTAATCTGTTGAAATCGTCCCATCCCCTAAAATTAGACCCAAATGGTTAAGTGTACCCACTTCTCGGACATTTTTGAGGCTGAAATACACGTTTAACAGATATATATCCACAGGTCAGAGGTGGTATTCAGCAGGTTCTGACTGTTCTGGGGACCCGAGTAGTTCGGAAAACTGGTAAATACCACCTGTGACTGGCCCCACCCCCATCTATTGCTTATTTTAATTTGTATTCCTAGTCTGTCTTTTATGGTTATGTTTTTGATAGGTTGGTCTGTATTATCTTTTTCTGTGAAGACAGATGTAAAAATGAATTGTGTACCTCTGCTTTCTCTCTACTGCCTGCTGCTTCCTTACCATCTTCACTTAATAGTGGATCAATTGTTTTCTTGATTTTTTCTTATTTTTTGTATATGTTGAAAGAATTTTTTTAAATAATTTTTTTCATTTGCTGCAAAGCTTATTTCATTCTGAACCTTAGCTTTTTTCTGACTTCAGTTTTGCAAGTTCCAACTATTTGTTTGTATTCTGCCTTAATTATGTCCCTCTTTCCATTTTTTGCACTTATTCCTTTTGTCTTTCACTTTATCAGAATGTTTGTTGTATAACCATGCTGGTTTCTTCTTGGATTTTTTCTTTTTCAGTAGTATTGAGATAGACTAAGCTTTTATAACCATATTTTTCAAAGTTTTGCAACCTGGTTGAGTTGTTTTCCCTTTTAAGATTTTCATCCATGGAATCTTTCCCAAGCTCTCGAAGTTTGTTAAAATTAGAAATTTAAGAAATTTAGAAATTTCTTAAAAGTTTCATAGAAATTTAAGACATTAGTTTGATACCTTCTATTGTTTGTGTTTGAATTATATTAAATTCCAATATCACATGGTCACTCTTCTCCAAAGTTGCGGCAAATTCAACTCCCTCTATCACTTATTCTGTGTTAGTAAGAATTAGGTCCAGTACAGCTGACTCTGTAGTCCCCTCCTCTAGCTTTTGAATGACAAACTTGTCAGCTTGGGTGGTTAGGAACTTGTTCAATCTCCCACATGATTCACAGTTTGTTGCCCAATTGATGTCAAACTAGTTAAACTCCTCCATTTCTATTGTGATGTGTTTCCAACATACATTTGTTAACTGTGAACAAAATGTTCATCTAGTTCTTTTGGTTGGGTGGTCTGTATTATACACCTAAGACAAAGTAGATGAGCATTGTGTACTAGAGTCAGAAATGACTGACAGAGAAATATTTAGTAATGGCTAATCTGTACAATCTGTCCTCAGCATATTCTCATATATTTGAAAATAACAGTTTGCAATGTTAAAAGTTTGTGATTTACCGAAGTCCAGAAGGGAATTTAATGTTAGTGTGAATATTTGAACTTGGATCTCGCTAGTGTTCTATGGGTCAAAAGAATCATAGTTAATGATGGAGGTTAAACTAGCACTTTGGCATGTTTGCTTTTTCATTATAATGCATGATTTTCTCTCTTGCTGTTTTCACATGTTCTGTAGCAACTTTATAAACAACCATTAAACTGAGGGTTTATGTCCATTTTATAGACAAAGAGGATGCCAGGAAGGGAATTCCACACAAGCGAGAATCCAAATCAGCATTAAAAAAGAAAGCAAATGAAGCCAGCAATGAAAGTCTTTTCAGCCTTCTCCAGAAAAGCACAAAAGTCTTCCTCAGGAAGGTGACTGACAAAAGAGAGAATAACAAGAAGGGAATTTTGAGCTGGAAAAAACTGTGTATGTGGAACTCAATGACACATTGCAGAAAAAGGTGAAATAGGATAATTTGTAAATTCAGAAAAATGGAAATAATCTGGAAATCAATGGGGAGGAAGGGGTCACTTGTATAATCACATTGGACATGTAGTCATACAAGCCTTGCCCTGTGAAGAAAGAATAGCTTGAATGAAAGCAACATCCAAGATATTTTTGACCTTGAGAATCCAAAAATATCAATCTGTGGGAAATGCACAGAGAGCAGATCACACCTGATTATACACGAGAGGAACTGCACTGAATAAAAGCCCACCCTCTGTCCTCAATGTGGCACAAGCTTTAGGAAACATGCTACCCTAGTGATACAAAAAAGGCCTGAAATGGGAGAGAAGTCATTTGGTTGTTCTGATTGTGGGAAAACTTTCAGTCGGAATTCTCACCTGGTGACACACCAGAGGACACACACAGGAGAGAAACCCTTTGAGTGTTCAGATTGTGGGAAAGGCTTCAGTCAGAATTCCCACTTGCTGACACACCAAAGGATTCATACAGGGGAGAAACCATATGAGTGTTGGGATTGTGGGAAAAGTTTCAGTCGGAATTCCCACCTGGTGATACACCAGAAGACTCACACAAGGCAGAAAGTGTATGACTGTCCAGAATGTGGGAAAGGTTTCAGTCACAATTCCAATTTGATAATACATCGGAGGACTCATACAGGAGAGAAACCATATGAGTGCCCCAATTGTGGGAAACGTTTCAGTCGTAATACCAACCTTGTGAATCACTTGAGGACTCACATAGGAGAGAAAGTTTATGAATGTTCAGACTGTGGAAAAAATTTCAATCATAATTCCATCCTGATGATACACCAGAGGACTTGCACAGGGGAGAAAGTGTATGAATGTTCAGACTGTGGGAAAGGTTTCAGTCATAATTCCATTCTGACAATACATCAGAGAACTCACACAGGGGATAAACCGTATGAGTGTCCAGATTGTGGGAAAAGTTTCAGTCAGAATTCCGCCCTTGCAATACACCAGAGGATTCACACAGGAGAAAAACCCTATGAATGTGCAGATTGTGGGAAAGGTTTTAGTCATAATTCCAATCTTGTGAAACATGAAAGGACTCATAGTGGGGAGAAACCATATGAGTGTCCAGATTGTGGGAAAGGTTTCAGTCATAATTCCAACCTGATGATACACCAGAAGACTCACACAGGAGAAAAACCGTATGAATGTTCCGATTGTGGGAAAGGTTTCAGTCAGCATTCCAACCTTGTTAAACACCTAAGGACCCATAATCGGAAGAAACAGTATGAGTGTCCAGATTGTGGGAAAGGTTTCAGTCAGAATTCCGCCCTTGCAATACATCAGAGGATTCATAGAGGAGAAAACCCCTATGGATGTCCTGATTGTGGGAAAAGTTTCAGTAATAATTCCAACCTTGTGAAACACCAGAAGACTCACACAAGAGAGAAACCCTATGAATGTCCAGATTGTGGGAAAAGTTTCAATCAGAATTCCAACCTGATGCTACACCAGAGGACTCACACAGGGGAGAAACCGTATGAGTGCCTGGACTGTGGAAAATCTTTCAGTTGGTATTCTGGCCTGGTGATACACCTGAGGACACACACAGGGGAAAAGCCATATGAGTGTCCTGATTGTGGGAAAGATTTCAGTACGAAGTCTAGTCTTGTAAATCATGTAAGTGTACACACAGGTGAGAAACCTTTTAAGTGCCCAGAGTGTGGAAAATGCTTCTCGCAAGCTTCCTCCCTTATTAAACATAAGAAAATCCACATCACCCAGAAGTTGATTAGTAAAGAGAAGGCTTGAATTTCTTTTCTGATCTGCTTTTGCAACTTTACCTGAGAATTAAGTATTTAATTTCTGGCCTGATTCTGTTTAGCCAAATATGTTTCAGTATTAGACATGAGGGAGGAGAGAAAAGATGGGACTGGAAAACGTTACCTTGGTCAAGATTAACAACTTGTATGTGGCTATCAGGAAAATGTAGTGGATATTCCCTTTTGCAAAAATAAAATAATTGCTGCCAAAAGGCTTTTTGGAATGTGTGTTGCATATTGAACAGAGATAATAGAAAAGCAAAACACTTTTAGAAATCTGCTTCAGATCCTGAAATAAAATATAGTAGGAGATAGGAGCACTCTGATTTATTTACCAATTGTAGCTCCTCAAATATGAAGTGACAGAAGAGAAGTAAAGAGGATCCAGAGTTTACCTTTCCTACCATTTTCATAAATTCAGGGCAAGAAGAATCCTTGTTCAGATTGTGCACAGTGAAGCACAGGATGGAGAAAATTTAATGGATGTTTGGGGCAATGAGAAGAGCACAAAAAGTTCACACATAAAGGTTGTTATGCAACAACCTCAATATGCAAATACTGTTGGAATATTATTGTAAAAGAAGGGTGGTGGTTTTTGGGTGTAGGATCTTCAAGTATATGAGCCACTCCTGCTGTGATCTCCTTTGCTTGGACATGTCTCTTGTTAGCTTTTGAAGGCTGATGGGGGATAGCACTGTCAAGACGCTAAACATTTTGCTGAGTTTGGAAGACACAAAGAATTTAAAGTTTGCTCATTTCAGTAATTCAATTCAGGTTATAACACAATGTCCCCATGACTCTGGACACACAATAACAACAGAGCACATTTTTCTCTAATGGCTGTATTACAGAGATATTTGCACCAGGCTTATCTCTCCAGTATTGCATGGATATACAGGGCACACAGGACACTTCTACACTTCCTTGCTGCTTTCAATAGCAATAGCAATAGCAGTTAGACTTATATACCGCTTCATAGGGCTTTCAGCCCTCTCTAAGCGATTTACAGAGTCAGCATATTGCCCCCACAGTCTGGGTCCTCATTTCACCCACCTCGGAAGGATGGAAGGCTGAGTCAACCTTGAGCCGGTGAGATTTGAACCACCAAACTGCAGATAGCAGTCAGCTGAAGTGGCCTGCAGTATTGCACTCTAACCACTGCGCCACCTCGGCTCTTTCAAATAATACCCCTCTTTACCCCATACTGTTCAGGTTGTCCTCACAACCACAATCGAGCCCAAAATTTATGTTGCTAAGGCAGAAATTTGTTGAGTGAGGCTTGCCCCATCTTATGACTTCTTGCCATATTTGTTAAGTGAATCACTGCAATTGTTAAATTGGTGGCCCGGTTGTTAAGTGAATCTGCTTTCTCCATTGACTGCTTGTCAGAGGGTTGCAAAAGGAGATCACATGACCCCAGGGGAATACAGCCGTTATAAATGTGAGACAGTTGCATCAGAATGTAAATCACATGACCATAGAGATGATACAATGGTCATAATTGAACAATGGTCATAAGTCACTTTTTTCAGTGATGTGAGTACACATCACATTCATTATGCTGGTCTTTGACTGTAATAAAGATGTTAAACCTTAAAATAATCAAATTCTATTAAAATCATGTCAGAGTGTATTTAATTCTCACACAGTGAAACTGATGGAAAGAAATAGTGGAATTTCCAACAAATAGCTCCTTTACAGCAGAACAAATAGATCCATTAAACCCCATAAAACCTACAAACAATATCATCTGTCCATCCCTACTCTTATCTATCTATCTATCTATCTATCTATCTATCTATCTATCTATCTATCTATCTATCTATCTATCTCTATCCATCCATCCATCCATCCATCCACCCAACCACCCACCCACCCACCCACCCACCCACCCACCCACCCTCTATGTACCATAAAACAAAATAAAATTCGGCAATGGGCAATCCAAAGGAGGGCCAGGCCAGAAGCTACCATTCCATTTGGAGACACTCCATTTCCTCAGAATAAAAGTCTGAAACTCAGATTTGAGACAAGGTCCGTTTTCTGGAGAATAACAGGAACTTAATTGCAAAGGTGGACTAGATTTTGAAAGGCTGCAGCCACGGGAACAGGTGAGTGGATAGATTTTGTTGGGAATAAGAAAAGCTAGCTTGGTGCAGTGGTGAAAGCTGCAAGTTACAGTTGGGGAGGTCCTCATTTCCAGTCCTGCCATAGGCATGAAACATCTGGGCATCCCTGGCCAGTCCCTCTCTCAGGTCCACGAAGCAGGAAAGGGGGAGGCCACTTGGAAAATCCTTGCCAAGGAAACTGCAGAGAAACCAATCCAGGCAGTTGCCAGGTGTGAAATCTGTCTTGAAGGAGCCTAAAACAAACATTGGGTGTAAGAATTAAGGACAGGGGATTAAAATTGCAAAGCAGTTCCAGTTCAGTGTCATGTCAGGCATGAAACTAACTTCCAGGAGCTGTGAAATACCGGGATGCCAATTGAGAGGGGAAAAAATATGTCTGTGAATGGAGATAGGGCGTTAGTGGAGATTAAAATGAACCTCTTTCTCTCCCCAGTATGCTATCTAGGAAGTCCTTTCTATGCCACCTTGAGTTCCCAAAAGAAAAAGGAATTAAGACAATGAATGTTGAGGTTGTTTTCATTCAGATTCCTCCATGCAACAGAGATTAAGAGTCAACATCTGAACTGGGATCTCCTGACTCTACTTAGTCTTAGGCCAGCATCTCCATGATCGTATCCCTCCCCACCCCTCACTCTCCCGACAAGTAATGCTTTCGCTTAGTTTAGTTCTTGCTTCAGTTGAAGTAGCTATGAGTGCATCGTCGTGCAATTAAAAAAAAACAACCTTGCAAACATGTAATTCAGCCTTATGTCGCTAGGTGGCGAGCGCTGTAATTAAACACCCGGCGACTAGAAAGCGGGTCAATACAGTAGCGGCATCGATGGTAGCTGACTACACAAATCCAACGGGAGGGGAAGCGACGGGAGCCTAAAGGGGTTGAAACAATAGAGTACTGGATTTCTAGAGGGGAAGTAAAACAGAAGAATAGGGGAAGTGCCTCTTCCGGCTGAGCCGTGGGAGGCGGCGTGGAGGGTGCTTCTCCTGCTCTTCCCAGGACTCCAGCAGCTGGAAGGTGAGTGGAGGGAAGGTCGGAGGAGAAGCTGGGAGCAAGGAGGGCTGCTTGGTTTCCTCCACAGCGTAGAAGCACCCAGGCTGAAATATACTAAGTTATCCGTCATCTCATAAGGCTGGTGCTATCACCCCATTCCAATCCCCCAATATAAACCAGTTTCCATATGAGAAAGGCAATAACTGATCCATTAAATAACCATATAATTTGCTTCTGTCATCATTTGGCCTATATATCCCCTTATGATTTTAACCCCTTAAGTTCTGTTTCCACTATAAATCTACCCTGATCGTCTGCTATAAGTAGCTTAGGTTTAAACTGGGTTTTTATATATAAAACAACTCCATTAATCTTTGCACCAACTGATATAAATTCCTTCCCTAATCGTTTATTTTGTTTCTTAATATGCGTTTCTTGAAGACAGAGTGTTTCCAAATTAAGTTTCCTCAGATAGTGAAATATATATTTTTGCTTTGATTGAGCATTTGCTCCATTAATGTTACACGTGAAAAATTTAATCTCCATCTTTGAGCACTATAATAGATTCCTGTATAACTTACCTTAACCCCTTCTTCCCTCCCTCCCTCCCTTCCTTCTTTTCTCTGCCAAATCATCTTGTTCAGTGCCAACTTTAGGGTCTTGCACAACAGCTTGTTTTTTTATCTTGGTCAGCCACCAACTTCTTTTCTATACCTGTTTCTCCACATGTGTCGGGTTAGTTTTATCTCTGATTAAAAAGTCCTTAGCTTTCCCTATGGAGTTCAGCCTAAGTCTTTGTTCATGGTAAGTAAGTATCATCCCTTCTAGTCTATCCCAGCAAAATAAGATTCTTCTCTGCTTCAAGATATCAGTAAGAAAAGTATAAGCTTTCCTTTTCTCAAAATTCTAACAGAAATTTCCTACAAGACAGTAATGTCTATATTATCTATTTTCAACCTATGCTTAAAATGGCCATCCAGAACCTGATCCCTTGTTTCTTTCTTGAAAAGTGAACTAGAACATCCCTTGGTAGCTTTCTCATGGCAGCGAATCTGGAGTTTATTCTATATGTCTTATCCAGGTCAAGATTCATTTCTCCCTCCCCTTTATTAGTGAATTGAGCCATCCTTGCTCTGATACAGTATCTTCTCCTGGTTGTTCAGGTATTCCACAAAATCTTAATTGAAAATTTTTAATCTGCACTTTCAAGTCTGTCATTTCATCTACCTCTGCCTCACACACAGCATTAGTCTTCTTCAATTCATGCTCCACAGTCTACTCTGGCTTTCATCTCTTTCATCTCTCCTTTCAAATCTTTAATTTCTTCCCTGAACTCCCTTTCCAAGTTCATCAGTTTTGGATTCCAACTTTGACACGCTATTTTGAATCTGTCTTTGTGATTTTAATTCACAAAGGTGGGGATTATATCTTGCAGATGCTTTGGTTACCATGCATTAATTGAAACCCCTGATTTGTTGAAGTTGTCTCATCCCCTAAAATTAGACCCAAACATTTGAGTGTACCCACTTCTTGTACATTTGTGGGACTGAAATACACATGGACTTTTAACAGACATATATTAGTAGGCGTATCTCTATTTGTCTCTATGTGTGTAGCTGTATAATCTAGCCTCAACATTTCTTCATATATTTGAAAATAATCAATTTGTTATTGAAGAATTTTGATTTACTGAAGTCCAGAAGAGAATTTAATGTTTGTGTGGAAATTTGAACTTGGATTTCGCTAATCTTCTATATGTCAAATGAATCAGAGTTAATTTTGGCATGTTTGCTTTTTCATTATAATGCATATTTTTTTCCTCTTGCTTCTGCACCCATTTTATAAATCTTTTATGTCAATCTAACCTTTTAAAATAACCCTTTATGTTAATTTTGTAGATCAAAAAGATCCTAGGAAGAGAATTCCAGACAAGTGAGAATCCCAAGCAGCATTAAAAGGAAAGCAAATCCAGCAGCAATGAAAGTATTTTCCACCTCCACCAGAAAACTACAAAAGGTGACAGACAAGCAGGTGACAGACAAAAGAGAGAATATGAAGAGAGTTTTGAGTTGGAAAAAACTTAATATGTAGAATTCAAGCAAACACTCCAGAAAAAGATCAAAGGGGATTATTTTCAAATTCAGGAAAAGGAGAGGTAATTTGGAATCCGTGCAGGAGGAAGTGGTCATTTGATAGTCACATAGCATAGGCAGGCATTCAAGCTTCACCCTGTGAAGGAAGTAAGAGTAGCTTGAATGAAAGCACCAAGAAGGGATCCAAAATATTTTTGGTCTTGAGAATCCAAAAATATACTTGGTGGAAAAACTCTACAACGTGTATATTTTAGGGAAAAATACAGATTGAAGAGCACAGCTGATAATGCATGAGAGGACACACACTGAAGAAAAACTCACCCACGATGTGGCAAATAGTTTTAGGAAATGTGATACGCAAGACGATTCAATGGGGGAGAAACCATATGAGTGTCCGGATTGTGGAAAAGGTTTTAGTCGGAATTGCAACCTGACAATACACCAGAGGACTCACACGGGAGAGAAACCGTACGAGTGTCCAGACTGTGGCAAAAGTTTCAGTCAGAATTCCAATCTAATTATACATCAGAGGATGCACACAGGAGAAAAACCCTATGAATGTCCAGATTGTGGGAAAGGTTTCAGTCATAATTCCAATCTTGTGAAACACCAGAGGACTCACAGAGGGGAGAAACCGTATGAGTGTCCAGATTGTGGGAAAGGTTTCAGTCATAATTCTAACCTGATGATACACCAGAGGACTCACACAGGAGAGAAACCGTATAAGTGTCTTGACTGTGGGAAAGGTTTCAGTCAGAATTCCAATCTTATTAAACACCTGAGGACTCATAATCGAGAGAAACGGTACGAGTGTCCAGATTGTGGGGAATGTTTCTTTCATAATTCCAACCTGATGATACACCAGGAAGCTCACACAGGAAAGAAACCCTATGAATGTCCTGATTGTGGGAAAAGTTTCAGTAATAATTCCAACCTTGTGAAACACCAGAGAACTCATACTGGGGAGAAACCCTATGAGTGTCCAGATTGTGGGAAAAGTTTCAATCAAAATGCCAACCTGATGCTACACCAGAGGACTCACACAGGGGAGAGACCATATAAGTGTCTGAACTGTGGAAAATGTTTCACTTGGTATTCTGGCCTGGTGATACACCAGAGGACACACACAGGGGAGAAGCCACACGAGTGTCCTGATTGTGGGAAAGGTTTCAGTACTAGGACTAACCTTATAAATCATGTAGGTTTACACACAGGTGAGAAACCTTTCAAGTGCCCAGAGTGTGGAAAATGCTTCTCTCAAACCTCTTCCCTTGTTAAACATAAAAAAATCCACATCACCCAAAAGGTGATGAGTAAAGAGAAGGCTTGAATTTCTTCTGATCTGTCTTTGCAAGTTCACCTGAGAAATGAAGTATTTAATTTCTGGCCTGATTCTGTTTAGACAGACATGTCTCAGGATTAGGCATGAGGGGTGAGAGAAGAGAAATGAAAATGGATGATGTTAGCTTGATTAAGATTAACTACTTGCGTGTCAAGTAGGACTGTCAAGATGCTAAATATTTTCCTGAGTTTGGAAGACACCAAAGGATTTAAAGTTTGTTCATTTCAGTAATTCAATTCTGGTTATAACACAATGTCTCCATGACTCTGTACACACAGAAACAGCAGAGCACGTTTCTCCATTGGCTGTATAACAGATGTTCTACCAGGCTTATCTTTCCAGTACTACATAGATACTCAGGGCATACAGGACTGTTCTACAGTTCCCTGATGCTTTCCGATAGTAACCCTGTTATTACATACTGTGCAGGTAGTCCTCCACGTATGACCACAATCGAGCCAAAAATTTATGTTGCTAAGTGAGAAATTGAGTTTTGTGAATTTTGCCTCATTTTACCACTTTTCTAGCCACATTTGTTAAGTGAATCACTGCAGTTGTTAAATTAATTTAACAGGGTTAACAAGCTTGTACTCAACCCAGAAAAGACCGAGTGGCTGTTGTGTTTCCCTCCCAAAGATTCGACCAATATTCCATCACTCAGGCTGGGGGGTCAAATTCTATACCCCTCAGAGAGGGCTCGCAACTTAGGAGTCCTCCTGGATCCACAGCTATCGTTTGATCACCATTTAATGGCTGTGACCAGGGGGGCATTCGCCCAGGTTCGCCTGGTGCGCCAGTTGCGACCCTACCTGAATCGGGAGGCTCTCACAACAGTCACCCGGGCCCTTGTGACCTCTAGGCTGGAATACTGCAATGTGCTCTACATGGGGCTGCCCTTGAAGAGCATCCGGCGACTTCAGCTAGTACAGAACGCGGCCGCGCGAGTGATTGTGGGTGCACCTCGGTTCACCCGCATAACACCTATCCTCCGCGAGCTGCGCTGGCTACCTGTTGATCTCCGGATGCGCTTCAAGGTGCTATTAGTCACCCATAAAGCCCTACATGGCAGTGGATCTGGATACTTGAGAGACCGCCTTCTGCCAATTACATCCCTGCGACCAATAAGATCACATAGATTAGGCCTCCTCCGCATCCCATCGGCCAGCCAGTGTCGGCTGGCAACTACAAGGAGGAGGGCCTTCTCAGTAGTAGCCCCGACCCTTTGGAACGAGCTCCCCGTAGAGATTCGCACCCTCTCCACCGTCCAGGCCTTCCGCATAGCCCTTAAGAACTGGCTCGCCCGTCAGGCCTGGGGACAAGGATAGTTACCCCTCCCGAATGATGAATGTATGTTGTTGACTATTTTATTATATGTCTCTATCTTAACGTCTGTATTCCCCCTCCCCGATTTTATGTGAGCCACCCTGAGTCCCCTCAGGGAAAAGGGCGGCCTACAAATATTAATAAAAATCCTAAAATAAATTAATGACCTGGTTGTTAAGTGAACCTGCTTTCTCATTGACTTTGCTTTTCAGAAATTTGCAAAAGGCGATCACATGGTCCCAGGACACTGCAACTGTCATAAATATGAGACAGCTGTCAAGCATCAGAATGTCAATCACATGACCAAAGGGATGCTGCAATGGTCATAACTGTGCAAAACAGTCATAAGTTGCTTTTTTCAATGCGGTTGTAACTTTGAATGGTTACTAAGTAAACTGTTGTAGGTAAACTGAGGATTGCCTGTGTAATGTTGCCACATTTCTGCAGACGAGTATTTAGGATAAGTCAGTTGATGGATGACTTGTCTTAAGGAACCTCCAGCTCACCCCACAATTTGCTCTGTAGAGTGATAGATTTAGTTTGCCACATACTAAACTTCATGGAGCCTCTAGGCATCTTATGCCTTTCTGCCCTCTTAGTTCCTGTCTGGGGACTGTACAGTAGATGTCCAAATGAAATCAGAGACGTTGACATGAATTTGTTGTTCTATGTATAAATATATTTTCCAACTCTATATGCGGCAGACTAGGTAGTCAAGCAAACAGGAGCATCATGAGGTAAATCACAGAACAGCATACAAAGCCGACAGAAGAAAAAGGCGGGAAAACAGGGAAGCGCCCCCTCCACCCCCACAGCAACCAATCACAGCACAGATCACCTCACATAGGAGCCACCAATCAACCACAACTCTATTCCGTCTCACTGCACAACCCGACTCCCCCAGCTACTAAATTTAAATACTTTTAAGAGTTTCATTTAGACTCCTGTTTTTATAAATACCGTCACTTGTCTTTGCTTTTTAATATAATTACTATTATTATATTTCAATGTCTGTACTTTTTAGCTGAATATACCCCACGTTCATTATGCTGGTCTTTGTAATAAACATTCTAAATCTTAACATGATCAAATTCTATTTAATTCACATCAGTGTATTCTCACTCTCTTTAGTAACACTTTTGGACATATCTGTTCTCACATTTTATCATGCTTTAGGCTCTGAAAATGCTTGAAATAGCTCAAAAGCCTCTGGATCTTTGAGAGAATGATTCCATGATACAAACTACAATATTCTGATGTCTTTGGGAACAAAATTAGCACAGAGGCAATGGAGGCGAAGAAGTTGGAAGAGTTTGTAGCTTACTGGCTACTGCAAGAATTCCTTGCGAAAAGTGTGTTTCTTTTGATTCTGTAGAGGATCCAATCTCTTTTTCTTTTGCAATACATCCAACCAAACAAACATCTACCCAAACGTCCAACCAAAATAACAGGTGGCAAGAAAGGAGAGCAATGGGTGTGAGGGTGGGGAGAGGAATAACAATTTATGCCATGCTTAAGAATTAAGTGTAGAGAAGAAAAAACAACAGTAATTGAATCCGATTAGAAAAATATTCAACATAGACACAATGAAACTGATACAAAGGAAATAGTGGAATTCCCAACAAATCTCCCCTACAGCAGAACAAATAGATTGATTAACCCCCATAAAACCTACAAACACTGTCTATCATCTGTCCATCCTTCCTCTATCTATCTATCGATCGACCTACCTACCTACCTACTTATCTTTCTATCTATCCATATACGTACATCTATCCTCTATCATAAAATGACATTAGATTTGGCAATGGGCAATCCAGAGGGGCTGGTTCCCAGGGTAGGCCAGAATCAACATTCCATTTGGAGAGACGCTCCATTTCCTCAGAAGAAAAGTTTGAAGCTCAGATTTAAGACAAAAAAGGTTCATTTTCAGAAGAATAATGGGAACTTAACTGCAAAGATGTTGTAGTAGATCTTGAAAGGCTGCAGCCACCGAAAGAGATAGTGGATAGATTTTGTGGGGAATAAGGAGTCAGTTTGGTGCAATGGTGAAACCTACAAGTTACAGATGGGGAGGTCCTCATTTCCAGTCCTGCCATAGGCATGAAACATCTGGGCATCCCTGGCCAGTCCCTCTCTCAGGTCCACGAAGCAGGAAAGGGGAAGACCACTTGGAAAATCCTTGCCAAGGAAACTGCAGAGAAACCAATCCAGGCAATTGCCAGGTGTGAAATCTGTCTTGAAGGCACCTAAAACAAACATTGGACATAAGGTTGAAGAACGGGATTAAAACTGCAAAGACGTTCCAGTTCAGTGTTATAACGGTCAGGCATGAAGGTAGCTTCCAGGAGCTATGGAATTCTGGGATGCCAATTGAGATGCCAAAATCATGTCCTTGAAGGGAGACAGATGGGTAGGGGAGATTGAAATGAACCTCCTTCTTGGTCCAGGATGCTACCTAAGAAGGGCTTTCTATGCAACCTTGAGTTCCCAAAGGAAAAAATAATTAAGAAATATAAATTAGGGTTGTTTTCATTCAGATTCCTGCATTCAATAGAGATTAGAGCCAACAGCTGAACTGGGGTCTTCTGAATCTAGTTAGGACAGCAACTCCATCGACTCTCCTTTCCCACCCCCAAAGGACGTTTTCCTTGGTTTACTTCTTGCTTCAATTTCACTAGCTATGAGTACATCGATGGCACGTATATTAATCAAGCAAAAATCTTGCAAACGAACGGGAGCCTGTAATCCAGCCATTTGTCGCTAGATGGCGCGCGCTCCATGAAATGAGTAACACACGGCGACTAGAAAACGGGTCAATACAGTAGAGCGGCATCGATGGTGGCTGAGTAAAGACACCCAACGAGAGGGGGAGCGACGGGAGCCTAAAGGTGTTGAAACAATAGAGTACTGGATTTCTAGAGAGGATTTGGAAGAGAGAAGCAGAGAGGATTCTCCTCTTCCGGCTGACCCGGTGGAAGGACGGTGGCGTGGAGCGCGCCTCTCTTGCTCTTCTCAGGACTTCAACAGCTGGAAGGTGAGTGGAGGGAAGGTCGGAGGAGAAGCCGGGAGCAAGGAGGGCTGCTTGGTTTCCTCCATAGCGCAGAAGCAGAGAAGAATCCAGGCTGAAACATGTCAGCTACTGCAGCATGTTTCTTCCTTCCCCAACTTTTGTTCCAGTGGTGCTGGTTGCTTTAAAAATGGTGCCTGCAAACGTTCTGCAGGTTGGGAGATTGTAAAAAGTCTCCTTCAGTTTAAGGTAGACTCTTTGATTTTATGGACATATTCTTTTTTTGGCAACTGGGGCGTTTCATGCACAATAGTGGGGATTATATCTTCCAGATGCTTTGGGGACCATGAATTAATTGAAGCCCTTCATCTGTTGAAGTGTCCCATCCCCTAAAATTAGACCCAAAGGTTTGAGTGACCCACTTCTCAGATATTTGTGAGGCTGTAATAAACATGGACTTTTAACAGACATATATTAGTAGCGTATCTCTATTTGTCTCTACATGTATAGCTGTATATGAAAATAACCAATTTGTTATTGAAGAATTTTGAATTAACCGAAGTCCAGAAGAGAATTTAATGTTTGTGTGGATATTTGAACTTGGATCTCACTAGTCTTCTATATGTCAAATGAATCATAATTAAGGTTAGAAGTTAATTCAGCATTTTGGAATATATCTTTTTCCATTATAATGCATGTTATTTTTCTATCTTGCTGTTTTCTCATCTTCTGCAGCCATTTTATAAATCTTTTATATTAATCTAACCTTTTAAACTAACCTTTTATGTCAATCTTTTAGACCGAAAAGATGCTAGGAAGAGAATTCCAGACAAGTGAGAATCACAAGCAGCATTAAAAGGAATAGCAAATCCAGCCAGCAATGAAAGTGTGTTTTGCTGCCTCAAGAAAACTGCAAAAGACTTCTACTTCTCCAGGAAGTTAACAGACAAAAGAGATTAAGAGAGTTTTGAGATGGAAAAAAATGAATATGAAGAACTCAAGGAAACACTCCAGAAAAGGGTCAAAGGGGATTATTTTCAAATTCAAAAAAGGAGAGGTAATCTGGAAATCAGGGCAGGAGGAAGTGGTCATTTGATAGTCACATAGGATAGGCAGGCATTCAAGCTTCACCCTGTGAAGCAAGTAAGAGTAGCTTGAATGAAAGCACCAGCCAAGAAGGGATCCAAAATAATTTTGATCTTGAGAATCCAAAAAAATATCCTTGGTGGAAACCCCCCACAATATGCATATTGCAGGGAAAAGCACAGATTGCAGAACACAGCTGATAATGCATGACTGCACACACACTGAAGAAAAGCTCACCCACTGCTCTCAATGTGGCAAATAGCTTTAGGAAATGTGATACACAAGAGGACTCAATGGGGGAGAAACCATATGGGTGTCTAGAATGTGGGAAAACCTTCAGTCGGAATTCCCACCTGGTGATACACCAAAGGACTCACACAGGGGAGAAACCATATGAATGTCCTGATTGTGGAAAAGGTTTTAGTCGGAATACCAACCTAACAATACATCAGAGGACTCACACAGGAGAGAAACCGTACGAGTGTCCAGACTGTGGCAAACGTTTCAGTCAGAATTCCAATCTGGTGATACACCAGAGGATGCACACAGGACAGAAACCTTATGAGTGTCCAGATTGTGGGAAAAGCTTCAGTCAGAATTCTGACCTGGTAATACATCAGAGAACACACACAGGAGAAAGACCATATGAGTGTCCAGATTGTGGAAAAAGTTTCATTCAGAATTCCGATCTAGTGATACATAAGAGGACTCACACAGGGGAGAAACCATATGAGTGTCCTGATTGTGGGAAAGGTTTTAGTCGGAATTATGCGCTGGTATTACATCAAAGAACTCATACTGGGGAGAAACCGTATGAGTGTCCAGGTTGTGGGAAATGTTTCAGTCGGAACTCCGACCTTGTGACACATCAAAGGACTCATACTGGGGAGAAACCTTATGATTGTCTGGATTGTGGGAAAAGTTTCAGTCGGAATTCCCACCTTGTGCTACACCAGAGGAGTCACACAGGAGAGAAACCATATGAGTGTCTGGATTGTGGAAAAAGTTTCAGTCGGAATTCTGGGCTGGTGATACACCAGAGAACTCATACTGGGGAGAAACCTTTTGAGTGTCCAGATTGTGGGAAAAATTTCAATCGTAGTTCCCACCTGGTGATCCACCAGAGGACTCACACAGGAGAAAAACCATTTGAGTGTCCCGAATGTGGGAAAACTTTTAGTCGGAATTGTGAGCTGGTGATACACGAGCGGACTCACACAGGGGAGAAACCGTATGAGTGTCCTGATTGTGGGAAGTGTTTCAGTCAGAATTCCCATCTGGTAGTACACCATAGAACTCACACAGGAGAAAAACCATATGAGTGTCCAGAATGTGGAAAAGGTTTCAGTACTAGATCTAAACTTATAAATCATTTAGGTTTACATACAGGGGAGAAACCCTTCAGATGCCCAGAATGTGGACGGTGTTTCACACATTATTCCTCCCTTAAGGCACACAAGAAAATCCACATAAGGCAGACAGGGATGAGTGTAGAAAAGCCCTGAATTTCATTTCTGATTTCCCATTGGGAATGCAAATTAAAATTTAATTTTTGGTCTTATTCTCTTTAGTAAATCACGATTCAGTGTTGGCATAAGGGAGGGGAGGTAAATGGAAAAGTTACTTTGGTGAAGGCTAACTACCTATATCTGACTAACAGCATACTGTAGTGAATAATCAGTTTTGCAGAATTTTGCAGTTTTGCAATTGCCTCACAAAATATCTGGCTTGTTGCGGGCGGGGGTTGTGGGTGTTGGCATATTGATCATCACAGATCATAGAGATGCCCCTGGAAGAATTTCAGCTTTCTATCTGCTGTTTGCCTAACGATGGCAACTGTTGTAAGTTGGCTTGGTCTTGCAACATTGTGCTTTATGACCGTGTCGTTTAGCGACAAGACTTGCCAGTCCCAATTACCATTATTAGGTGTGGGCTACATGTGTTTGTTTTATTCCCATAAGAAGCACTAGATTACATACAGGTAGTTCTGTGATTTATGACCACAATTTAGCCCCAAATTTATCCCCTAGTTATTAAATGAATTTTGCCCCACCTTATGACCTTTCTTGCCACAGTTGTTAAGTAAAATTGTTGAGTTGGTAACACAGTTGTTAAGTGGATTTCTCTTCCCTACTGACTTTGCTTGTCAGAAGGTCAATACATAAGAGCCACAGTGGTGCAGTGGTTAGAATGCAGTACTGCAGGCTACTTCTGTTGACTGCCGGCTGCCTGTAATTTGGCAGTTCGAATCTCACCAGGCTTAAGGTTGACTCAACCTTCCATCCTTCCAACGTGAGTAAAATGAGGACCAGAGGTGGGTTCCTATCAGTTTGCACCAATTCGGTAGAACCAGTTCGTCAAATCTACCGAACCGGTTAGAAGAGGTTCCACCAGTGGACCCGGAAAGCAGGCCACACCTACAGAAGAGGTTCCAAAATTTTTTGAAACCCATCACTGCTGAGGACCCAGATTGTTGGGGGCAATAGGCTGACTCTAAACCGCTTAGAGACGTCTGTAAAGCACTGTGAAGCGGTATATAAGTCTAAGTGCTATTGCTATTTAAACTTCTGTTTTTATGTATACTTCCTTTTTTATATCTTGTAGCTTGTTTTAATAATCATTATTCTTCAATTATTTTCTTTTTTAAAAAACCTAAATGTACCCCTTGAACCTTATGCTGGTCTTTCACCATAATAAAGTTTTGATAATGTTACATATATAACAGTTCTTTTCCTAGTAGGGCATATTTCAGATGATACCTTTGCAGAATGACATTCAGCAACCAGGAGCAGGCCAGTTGCGTGGAGGAACCAAGAGATTTGCTTGTCCTGAGCCTCAAGCTCCAGGTGGCTTCAAATTTAAACATGGGCAGTTTTAAAACTTTAAAATGATCAAATTATATTTCATTCTCCTTTTCTTTCTCTTTCTTGGTGCCACTTTTTGGTTGCACCCATTATGAAGATGTACATTTTTATGCTTAGGAGCTGAAAATGCTTGAAATAGTTTAAAAGACTCTGGATTTTTAAAAAGATCATTGCATTAATCAGACTCTTAATGTCTGTATTCTGTATAAGAGAATATAAGAGCCGAGGTGGCACAGTGGTTAGGGTGCAGTACTGCAGGCCACTTCAGCTGACTGTTATCTGCAGTTCAGCGGTTCTAATCTCAGCCTTCCATCCTTCCGAGGTGGATGAAATGAGGACCCAGACTGTGGGGGCGATATGCTGACTCTGTAAACCGCTTAGAGAGGTTTAGAGCCCTATGAAGCGGTATATAAGTCTAATTGCTATTGCTATTGTATACGGTATTCTACTGTCTCTGGGGAAATAGGCGCCGAGGGGACAGAAGAGAAGAAGTTGGAAGAGTTTGTGGCTGACTGACTTGCAGGAATTCATTGCACAGAGAGTGTTCATTGTGATTACCTTTCTGTGAACGTTTGTTAGTTAGTTTTTTTCTATAAATCAGGGGTGTCAAACTCAAGGTCTGATCTGGCCCACAGGGTGCTTAGATCGGGCCCGTAGGGACACCCTGCAAACAGTGCAGGATCTGCCCATGGTGCTTCTGCCAGGGAACACAAAGCTCGGGAGGGCTGGCAGTGGGTTGCAGGAGGCCATCGCAGGTGAAAATGGAGCTTGTGAGAGCTGTGTGTGGAGCTCCCGGGCTCCATTTTTGCTAGCAGAGAGTTGCAGGAAGCCGTTGCAGCCAGAAACGGAGCTCGGGAGTCTGTTTTTGCTGGCAGAATGCTCGGCCCACCAAAGGCACCCCTGACAGGAGTGACGTCAAGCTGGCCACCCCCACACTCTCGCACACCTCCCCCCCACAAGGTCAGACACAATCCTGATGCAGCCCTCAATGAAATTGAGTTTGACACCCCTGCTGTGGATAGTTCATACATGACAACCAAAAATGCCAGGAAGAAAGGCAAGTGGTGTGAATGGGCCAATAAGAAGCCCAAAGCCATTGGCTGAAACAGGCGGCCATAGAACCCGAATAAATAAACAAAGAACAATAATGCATGGTTTAAGAATTAACTGCACAGCACAAATAAAGGAACAGAAATTGAATTCCATTCTGCAAGAGTAAGAGACATGAAGCCTGACATGAAGAGAATAATGGAATAACTAGCAAGTAGCTCCTATATAATAAAAAGTAGATTAATTAGACCCAACAAAACCTACTAATCATAAGGTAAAGGTAGAGGTTCCCCTTTCACATATGTGCTAGTCATTTTCGACTAGGGGGCAGTGCTCATCTCCATTTCAAAGCCGAAGAGCCAGCCCTGTCCGAAGATGTCTCAGCATTTGCAATTGAACTCATCTTCCCCTACAATTTGCCCAAGAGATTGGGCGGGTCATATTATTATGCAATTAAAACAAACTGATAACGAAGAAAGAATGTGGGAATGTTAAGATGGCCACAGCCACACTGTGGTTAAAACTCCTCCCCATTTATATGCATCACAACACATAAAAGGGTGGGCTTTGGATCACACAGGTGTGGCTGCTCTTGTGATTATTTATTTTTTACTCCTTCCCTGCAAACAGCCATAGAAAGCAACCTGCTTTTCATACTGCAAGCCTTGCCTTCACAGACCCTGAAGAAGCTATGAGCACTCAGCCAAATCCTTCCATTTTTAATTAAAATAAATTCTAAAGGAAATGTCAGAAATTTGCTGGGGAGGCCTTGGCAGCTGTATCAGCAACCCCCTTTAAAAGTTGCATGTTCAAACACCAGAGTTTAAACCAATGTTTCACAGCCTTAGCTTTTATAAGAAGTGAGGACTTCAACTCCCAGAATTCCACAGGTAGCAGGATTGGTTAATGTTATCGTGGTGAGCTAAATTTAGAGGCTGGAATGTCTTAACCTGGTTTATTTACATCTTTCCCAGAATATAAAGAGGAAAGGGTGCCGAGGAGTCCAAACAAATGGGCCTATTAATTAGAAAGCCTGTTCCTAAATGGAGCAAGGTGATAAGCGAACTGGACTGAATCATCTCTTTCTCAAGACAACTTAGAAGTAAACGGATTGCCTAGTTGGTCTTTAAACTGGAAGAATTTCTCAAGTTCAGACAGGCATTTGATACCACCCTTTTCAGTGGCTGTATTCCCATGTTTTTGAGGGGGAAAACGTTTATATTATGTTTTAAGGTATTTCAGTTTTCTTAATTTCTGTGGATTGAATTATCACTTGTTCAGCAAAGTTATTACAGCCGCGAATGACAGGGATTTACCATGGCTCCTTGTAATTGTGGCTATCATCGTAGTTTCCCCTTGGTAACATGACTACGATCCAGTTCACAATTACGATTTTGCAGGGTCCCACAGTCAAATATCCACCATTTGTATGTTTCACTGCTGGCTTGCAAAAAGCAAAGCCAATGGGAAAGCCAGCAGGAAGTAACAAGGGAGATCATGTGACACCCCCTCCCCAGATGCTGCATTGCGTAGGGTTTGGCTAACAACGGCAACTGAGACAGC
The DNA here is from genome assembly GCF_009769535.1 of Thamnophis elegans. NCBI lineage: Eukaryota > Metazoa > Chordata > Lepidosauria > Squamata > Natricidae > Thamnophis > Thamnophis elegans. Next base: position 154,707,325 of record NC_045542.1, on the reverse strand, counting down.
ATCAGCTGCTGTTGTAAGTTGGTTTAGTCTTGTAACATTTGTGCTTTATGACCGTGTCGCTTAGTGACAGACTTGCCGGTCCCCAATTGCCATTATCAGGTGAGGGCTACACGTGTTTGTTTTATTCCCATAAGAAGCACTAGATTACATACAGATAGTTCTGTGATTTATGACCACAATTTAGCCCCCAAATTTCTGTTACTAAGCAAGACAGTTATTAAATGAATTTTTCCCCACCTTATGACCTTTCTTGCCACAGTTGTTAAGTAAAATTGTTAAGTTAGTAACACAGTGGTTAAGTGAATCTATCTTCCCTACTGACTTTGCTTGTCAGAAGGTCATAAATACGTGAGCCACAGTGGCGCAATGGTTAGAGTGCAGTACTGCAGGCTACTTCTGTTGACTGCCAGCTGCCCGCAATTTGGCAGTTCAAATCTCACCAGGCTCAAGGTTGAACTCAGCCATCCATCCTTCCGAGGTGGGTAAAATGAGGAGCCAGATTGTTGAGGGAAATAGGGAACCGCTTAGAGAGGGCTGTAAAAGCACTGTGAAGTGGTAGATAAGTCTAAGTGCTATTGCTGTATGCCAATTGCTGAAGATCTGGTTTTGGATCACATGTCCATGAGGATCCTGATGGCAAGTGTTGAAAAATGGTCATAAGACATTTTTTCCATTGCTGTTGAAACTCCAAACGTTCACTAAACAAATAATTGTAAGTCAAGGACTGCCTGTAGTGAAAAAATTCGAAATGATAAAACACAAGCTGCAATTTTCTTCCTTATTCAGAAGATGGTGAGCTTTGAGGAGGTGGCTGTCCATTTCACCAAAACAGAATGGGCTCTGTTAGGCCTGAAAGCAAGAAAGATGTACAGGGACATCATGTTGAAGACCTATGAGAATATGGCTTTCGTGGGTAAGTACCACTGTCTCTGTTTCTCCCTCAACTGCTGGAAAGGGCTTGACCATTGTGATTAATTCAGGGAGGTTCTGGATTGGTAAAAGGAAATATTGCTTGAAGCAATGCAGGATGATGCACTTCCATCAATTGTGTTGATGGTGGCCAATTTATATTATTTCCTGAGAACAATTAATCAGGGGAAAAATTTGCCTTCAGAAGTTGTGAGTGCTCCAACAATGGGGTTTTTTTATAGAAGAGATTGGACAATCATTTGTCTCGAGTGGTATAGGGTCTTCTGTGTCAGGGTTCCAAGTAATAGACCCATAGCAGGCAAAACTCCGAGGCAGGTAGATTCCTCAAATAATAACTTTAAGGACATATCATAGTGGCACAGATCTGGTGAAAACTGACTCTGAAGGTTCCCACAGTTTTCACCTAATTAAAAGTAAATGTTTGTCACTTTCTCAAAACAATCAGTCACATGGTCCAATCACGGCATTGTCTGGTTGCCTAGTGACATCACTATGCCTTCCTCTGACCAGGTGTGAAAATGTCCTTGGTTCCCAAGAGAAAGTATTTTGTTTTGGCTACAAAATCCCAGCCATCCAAAATCTGAAATCATCGGTCACTGAAAAAAGTGACCGATGACCATTTTTCACACTTATGACAATTGCAACATCCTCATGATTATGTGATTTACATTCAGATGCTTGGAAACTGAGTCACATTTAGGACAGTTGCAGTGTCCCGGAGTCACGTGATCCCCTTTAGTGACCGTCTGACAAACAAAGTAAATGGGGAAGCCAGATTCACTTAACAGCCATGATACTAATATAAGAACTGTAACGAGTCACTTAACAAATGTGACGAGAAAAGTTGTAAAATGGGACAAAACTCAGTTAACAAATTTCTCACTTAGCAACATAAATTTTGGGCTCAATGGTGGTCGTAAGTTGAGGACTACCTGTACCATATTTTTCTTGTAAGGATACAAAAGAAAAATAGGAGCCATGTGTTCCTTTTCATCATGTTTCTTGCCTTCCTCTGTCCTTCCCTCCTTCAAACAGGATTTTCTTCTTCAAAGCCAGATCTAATCTCCTGTTTACAGCAAGGGAAAATCCTATTGGAATCCGATCAAGAAAGAAAGATTCCTTTTCTATCCTGCACATGTGAGGCAATTTGATCCAGTAGTTTGACAGGTTTTTTCTTTTTTTTTTGCCCAATTGATATGTTCTTTGGCTTTTAGGGAATGGCAACAAACTGATGAGCACATAAAAACTTTAGCAAAGCCTCTGCAATAAAATTAAGGTAAAGGTTCCCCTCGCACATATGTGCTAGTTGTTCCGGGCTCTAGGGGGTGGTGCTCATCTCAATTTCAAAGCTGAAGACCAGCACTGTCCGAAGATGTTGTGGGGGTGTTTCTCTATTTTCTCTATTTCGATAGCTTCCATAATTATTCTCTTGTTGAAGTGTTCAGTACAAGAGAATAATTATGGAAGCTGTCGAAATAGAGAAACACCCCCACAACATGAATAAACGTGACGATACCTCCCACCTACCAGACATCTGGAAACCAGCCCTAGTCAACAAACGAGCCCCACCCACCACCCAAGCCGTTACAACACGAAACAACAACGGACACACAGCCAGCAGGTTGATCTCCTCTAGGACTGACCTTGTAGCTCAAGGGACTCACAGGAGTCTTCTCCAGCACCATAGTTCAAAGGCCTCAATTCTTTGATGCTCAGCCTTCCTTATGGTCCAACTTTCACAGCCATACATTGCAACTGGGAAAACCACAGCCTTGACTATACGCATTTTTGTTGTCAGGGTGATGTCTCTGCTTTTTAGTATGCTGTCTAGATTTGCCATAGCTTTCCTCCCCAGGAAGAAATTTCTTGGCTGCAGTCCCCATCTGCGGTGATCTTGGAGTCCAAGAAAATAAAATCTGCCACTACCTCCATTTCTTCCCCATCTGATTGCCAGGAATTGAGAGGACTGGATACCATGATCCTAGTTCTCTTAAGGTGGGGTTTCAAGTCATCTTTTGCCCTCTCCTTCTTCACCCACATCAAGAGGCTCTTAAGTTCCTCTTCACTTTCTGCCATTAAAATGGTATCATCTGCATATCTGAGGTTGTTGATACTGTATTTCTCCTGGCAATCTTAATTCCGACTTCTGATTCATCTAGCCCGATCTTTCTCATGGTGTAAATTAGAACACGCTTTTACACTTCCCTCCCTTAATTATGATTAACTTGTTCCTGAAGTTTCTGCAAAGGAGGTTATGCTGCTGTATCTCACTTCTGTTTTATTTCTTTAGGACCTGAGCAAGTGAGTGAGAATGAAGAGACATCCATTCAGTCAGGTAGTTTGGCATTGGAGGAACAGAAGCGAACAAAATGGCCCGGATCTCAAAAGATTCCCTTGGTTTGCAAGGAAGATGGGGAGAGCACAGAGATTTGGCCAGGAGACAGGAGGCAACAAAAGGAAAAAGCCATTCCGAGCAAGAAAAGTCAAATCCAAGGGAAGCATATCGGGAATAAGAGTCTGAAGGACAGATCTGCTTCCGACATGTCTAACAAGAGATCCTATGAATGTTCAATCTGTGGCAAAACCTTCTCCAGTAACACTTACCTTGCCATGCATATGCGCTGCCATACAGGAGAGAAGCCTTACAGATGCTCAGAGTGCGGGAAGAGTTTCAGTTACTCATCAAACCTATCTTCCCATCGGAAAATCCACACCGGGGAGAGCCCCTACCGATGCTCGGAGTGTGGGAAATGTTTTATATAGAACACAAACCTTCGGAAGCACCAACGCATCCATGCCAGGGAGAAGCCCTACCGATGCTCAGAGTGTGGGAAATGTTTTATATGGAACGCAGAACTTCGCAAGCACCAACTCACCCACACCGAGGAGAAGCCCCACATGTGTACTTACTGTGGGAAGACGTTCAAGACCTGAGCACATGTGAACAGACATGAAAGAATCCACCGAGACGAGATGCCTTTCAAGTGCTCAAAATGTGGAAATAGATTCAGATTCAAAGAGCAGCTTGTCCTTCACGCAGGGAGTCACACGGGGGAGAAACCCTACAAATGCCCAGACTGTGGGAGGAGTTTTAATTGTAGAAAATATTTTCACAGACACAAGAAAACTCATGTGGGAGGGAAATTACATCCATGTTCAGATTGTGGAAAAAAATTCCGAAATAATTCATACCTGCAACAACACCGAAGGATCCATACTGGCGAGAGACCTTATCACTGTTCATTCTGCAATAAAAATTTTACCTTCAGTTCAGTTCTTGCAATGCATAAGAAAATCCACACTGGATATAAACCTTATCAATGTCCAGATTGTGGCAAAGGTTTTAGGAAAAAATTCTTCCTTGATAAACATATGAAACGGCATAAACATTAATGCCCAGAATGCTTCGCCAACTTGCAAACCTACAGCTGCATAAAAGGATACATACTAGCGAAAGAGCCATTTGAATTCTTGCATTGTTTAAAAAGTTTTGATTGTATATCTTTGCTGATGATTCAGCAGAGAAATCGGTTCCACCACAAAACCGCGGTAGACTAAAGCGGTGTGACTAAAGCGCAGTGACAAAACCGCACCGTCAAAACCGCGCGACAACAGCGCGCCTACAACAGCGCGCCGACAGAAGCGCACTGTAACATAACCCTAAAAATAACCCTAAACCTAACCCTAAACCTACCCTAAACCTAACCCTAAACCTTAACTTAAGTTAAATCGCGCTTCTGTCGGCGCGCTGTTGTGGGCGCGCTGTTGTGGGCGCGCTTTTGACATCGCGGTTTTAGCACCGCGGTGTTGTCGGCGCGCTTTAGTCTACCGTGGTTATGTCGTGCCACAGAGAAATCATACAGGAGAAAGACCATATCTATGCTTTGTGTGTGGGAAAAGCTTCACAGAAAAATCCAGAGTGGAACATCATGAGGAAATCCACAAGAGAGAGAAACCGTTTTAGTGTTGGGCTTGTGGGAAAAGTTTTCTCGACGGCAGTGCTCTTACATCACACAGGAAAATTCACAAGAGAGAAAAAGAGAGAGAGAGAGTGAGAAAGAGAGGGAGGGAGGGAGGGAGGGAGGGAGAGAGAGAGAGAGAGAGAGAGAGAGAGAGAGAGAGAGAGAGAAACCACTCCCTTTTTAAAATTGCAAGAAAAGTTTTGTGCAGAGGGCCAACATTCTTTAAAAATAAGAAGAAGGAAAGCCGTTTTAAATGTGCGGACTGTGGGAAGACCTTCATTCAAAAAAATAAAAACCCAAGCTAGCTAAACACTTCAAAACCTGCCACAGGCAAGGCTACCTAAGAGAAATGCCAATACTATATAGCAGCTTTCCCAGTTCATCGGAAGCAAGTGGGCCTAACTAAGCAAAAGGAAATTATTTGCATATGGGCCTGGTTGTTGCATTTATGCAGTTAATTTGAGCTGGCAAACCCACTTTTATCATCTTCCTTTTTCTGCCAAGTGATGCTCAGCTGTTTCTAGAAGAGAGCAAGTCTTCCTCCACCCTCATCGCCATACTGCCTTTCAGGAGAATAAAAATAAGCAATACATAATAAAGTATTTTCTGTTTTTTTAAATGTGTGCAATAAAAATAATTGCTGCTTATACCACCTTTGAAGTGTCTTGACTAGAAGTATCAGCTCTCCTTCCTTTGCAGAAGAAAAGTGCTAAAACTAAGTGTTACCTTGCAAGAGATAAAAATAATAATAATTAACCACCGTACATTTCAGCCATTTAATGCTGATGCCAGGGTTGCAAGCAATAGATGCATATCAAGCAACACTCCAAGGCAAGTAGCGTCCTCAAAGAATAGCTGTATTGGAAATATCATATTGGCACATATCTGGGGAAAACTGACTCCTGTGGCTTTTCACCCAATTAATTGGTTTTCTCTCACCCACAATCAGTCACATGGCTTAATCAGGCACTGTCTAGTAGCTTGATGACATTACTCCTCCTTCATCTGACCGGGTGTGAGAACGTCCTTGGTTCCCAAGGGAAAGTATTCTATTTTGACTACACAACCCCAGCTATCTCCAATCCCCCCCCCCCATCCCTCAGCTTTAGTGTGGCAGTACTGAAGCTCCAAGATGGCTTCAGCCAAGCCAGGGTTGACAGCTGAGCCTGTGGAGAGATGCTCATTTCCATTGGGTTGTCACCCTCAATCCATGTGGGGGAAAATTCAGCTAAGAACATTTTGACATTTTGATTAATTAGTTTTTATTAAAGCTGGAAAGTAACAGCGAGACTCTGGTTTCTGATCGTTTAAGAATGAAAAATGCCAGACCATATTTCATCAAATTGTAGTTGTGGGAAGAAGAGAATGACAAGTGTACATGTTGTTGGGAGTATACTCCTAGTGTTGGGTAGACAATATAGCTTCATATACAATACCAAATGGTGGTTGTTGCTTTAAATGGGTGAATGTACTTATCAGGTGTAATTAACTTTATAATCGGCTGTAATTAACTTTGCAATAAGAGGAAGTCAGGAAATGCTTGATGACTACCTGCTCGCTTGATGACTGGAACGTGAACTGCGACTGTAAACAATTGTTTGTTCTTTGAATTGTGTTTGGACAAATACCTACTATCACTGCTTGTGAAGCTATTATTATTGTTTTTACTAGCAGCGTCTGTGACTCTATTCGTGTGTTTCTTCTACTAGCAACGTTCCTTCTCTCCAGCTGTACATTCCGCTGCGCTACTTTCTGTCTCCCAACAGAGATACCCCTAACAGGTTATATTTGACAAAAGATATTTTTTTTCCAATGGATGAAGGATACATATATGGGTACAGAGAAATTTCAGCTTACCTATTGCAGTGAGAGAACACTTCGTAATTCAACTTCCTTAGCTTTTGACAAGCCTAAATGCCAGTTGACCATATTTATTCTAACGTTTTGAGCACTCATCTCACTTTGGAGGGGAGAGTTGTAAATTATATGCATAATCAGCATCATTGAGAATGTTTTGATTTATGGAATCGTAATAGTTTCTGGGTCAAAGGTCATTTATTGGCATAACAAAGGTTAACAAAAGAAGTAATTGTGGCATGTTTATGGAGAAGATGGTTTAGCAGCTAATGTAATTATGGCTAGGCATATTAACTTTGCTATCGGTCAGGCAAGAAAAGGCACAGATTTAATCATAATAGAGCTGGAAGGGACCTTGGAGATCTTCTAGTCCAACCCCCGACTCAAGCAGGATACCATTTCAGACAAGTGGCTGTCCAATCGCTTCTTAAAAACCTCCAGTGATGAAGCACCCACAACTTCTGAAGGCAAAGCTGTTCCACTGGTTAATAGTCCTTTCTCCTTAATTTCACTTAAAAATTGAATGCGTTTTGGAAGCGGGGTTGGGATTTGAAACACCAGAAATTGGTTCTTTTGGGTCCCAGAGGCTTAGCACCCCTACGTTTACATATATATTCTTTATCATTGGATGTTATTGGTACAATCTCAGGGTGCTTTGGGGGCTGGGAAGCTGTATTTTGGAAGTTGTTAAGATATTGGACAACCCTCTGCCTGAAATGGTATGGATTTTTGTTTTTTTTTGCTTGAGCAAAATGGACTAGAAGATCTCCAAGGTCCTTTCCAACTTCGTTATTCTTCGTTATTCTATTGCCTGCCATTTATTTATTTATTTATTTATTTATTAGTTTGTCAAACATGTACAAGTCAGCAGGTATAAGTATGAACATGGACATGAACAAAGGAAATGAATACAGATAAATGGGGACAGTAGGACAGGGGTGGTAGGCACGCCGGTGCGCTTATGCACGCCCGCTTCACGCCCGCTTTACGGACCTCTTAGGAATGGGGTGAGGTCCACGGTTGAAGTTGAAGCTGTGGGGTTAAGAGTACGAAACAACGGAATCATGTAGAGCATTCCAGGCGTTGACCACTCTGTTGCTGAAGTCGTATTTTCTGTAATTGAGTTTAGAGCGGTTAACCTTGAGTTTGTATCGATTGTTTGCCCGTATACTATTGTGGTTGAAGCTGAAGTAGTCGTTGACAAGTAGGCTGTTGTAGCAGACAATTTTGTGTACTGTGCTTAGGTCCGACCACAGGAGACAGAGTTCCAGATTGTCCAAGCCCAAAATTTTAAGCCTGGTTGGTCATCTTATAGTTTGACGGCTCTATTTCAAATCCTATTATTATCTCTATATAGCAAGGAGAACATCAACCACGAAAAGCAACTGTTGAGATGAACAAGTACTGATAGAAAGCGTCAGTGATTTTTAGGCTTGATAAGAGATAAAAGAAAGCTTACCATCAAGAAACCACTTCAAAGATTTGTGTGAAAAGCTTCAGACCACAATCGAATGTTTGTTCACACAGGAACTCAGATGAGTGTGCAGAAACAGCTTCTGCTAGAGTACATTCGCTGCTAAAGCTCTACAGTATAACCTTTGGGAAAATTGAAGGAAGACTGTGTTGAGTTATTATCTGCTCAAGGCCACATTTGGTACATTTTGCCCATCGTAAATCAGGTAATATTATACAAGCTCTTCCTGCATCAACTCAGAAAGCTCAGACTGCCCTTCTACTGAGGAATTATTGAGTCTGTCATTTGTACCTCTATAACTGTCCTGTTTTGTGCAGCAAGCAAACAGGACAGGTAGAGACTTCAATGGATAGTTAAGAGTCCGCAAAAAAACAATTGTAATCAACTTGCCTTCCATTTAAGATCTGTATACTTCACAAACTACTGTACCGATAGTCTTTTTAACAGATTAACAGAGTTGGAAGGGACATTATAGGTCATGTAGTCCAGTGGTGGGTTTCAAAAATTGTTCGAACCTACTCTGTGGGTGTGGCTTCCTTTGTGGGAGTGGCTTGCCGCCCATGTGACCGGATGGGAGTGGCTTGCCGCCCATGTGACCGGATATGAAGATGCCGCCGACACTTGTCAGAACCACCTTAAATTACCTCACACTCAGCACTGGCCTGCATAAGAATATGATGTAAACTTGTTTTTTAAAAGGCAACTTTGGTTTGCGTTAAAACAACTTCAACACACGCAATGTTCTGATTGCACCACAAATGCAGTAGTCATCCTTACCTTTCACAGAGGCACTGAGTTTTATAAATAGGAGCATGATAGTGTAGAATAATTATATCCAAGGACCAGTGGTGGGTTTCAAAAAAATTTGGAACCTCTTCTGTAGGTGTGGCCTGCTTTCCGGGTCCTCTGGTGCAACCTCTTCTAACTGGTTCGGTAGATTTGACGAACCGGTTCTAGCGAATAGGTGCGAACTGGTAGGAACCCACCTCTGATCTAGTCCAACCTCCCAACCTCGAGCAGGAGACCCTACCCACACCATCCCTGACAAATGGTAGTCCAATCTCTTCTTGAAAGTCTAAAGTGATGAAGCTACCACAACTTCCGAAGGCAAAGCTGTTCCATTGGTTAATTGTTCTGTCAGAAAGTTCCTTCTTATTTCTAGATTGAATTTCTCCTTGGTCAATTTCACTCCATTATTCCTTGTCTGGCCTTCAGGTGCTTTGGAAAACAGGTTGACCCCCTCCTCTCTGTGGCAGCCCCTCAAATATTGGAAGACTGCTATCATATCTCCCCTGGTCCTTCTCTTCACTAGACCAGCCATGCCCAGTTCCTGCAACCGTTCTTCATATGTTTTATTCTCCAGTCCCCTAATCATCCTGGTTGCTCCTCTGCATTTTTTCTAGAGTCTAAACATCTTTTTATAGTGTGGTGACCAAAACTGGATGCAATATTCTAGGTGTGGCCTTACTAGGGCTTTATAGAGTAGCATTAGTACCTCACTTGATCTTGATTGTAGCTTTTTGCCCCATTTTACGACCTTGTCACAGTTGTTAAGTGAATCACCAACAGTTGTTAAATTAGTAACCAATTTGTTAAATGAATCTGGCTTCCACATTGAATGTGCTTGTTCACAAAAGGTGTTCACATGACCATGGGCTATTGCAACCATCATAAATACGAAGCAGTTGCCAAGCGGCTGAATTTTGATCGTGGCCATGGGGATGCTGCAACTGTTGTAAGTGTGAAAAAAGTCACTTTTTTGGGTGCTGTGGTAACTTTGAACAGTCACTAAATGAACTGTTGTAAGTCGAGGACTACATCTACTAATGGTACAGGTAGTCCTCGAGTTATGACCACAATTGAGCCCAACATTTATGTGGCTAAGTGAAACATTTGCTGAGTGAGCTTGCCCTGTGTTATGACTTTTCTTGCCACCGTTGTTAAGTGAAATTGCATTTGTTCAGTTAGTAACACGGTTGTTAAGTGAATCTGGCTTCCCCATTGAGTTTGCTTGTCAGAAGGTTGCAAAAAGGTGATCACAGGACCGGTGAAAGGTGACTGTCATAAATACAAGAATCACGTGAAGTGTTAATACCACTTTCTAATGCCTTGGTAAGGGCACACTTGGAATACTGCATTCAGTTTTGGTCGCCACGATGTAGAAAAGATGCAGAGATGCTAGAAAGAGTGCAGAGAAGAGCAACAAAGAGGATTAGGGGACTGGAGACTAAAACACATGAAGGGACTGGCTATGTCTAGTTTAATGAAAAGAAGGACTAGGGGAGACATAATAGCAGTGTTCCAATATCTCAGGGTTTGCCACAAAGAAGAGGGAGTCAAACTATTCTCCAAGGCACCTGAGGGTAGAACAAGAAGCAATGGGTGGAAACTAATCAAGGAGAGAAGCAACTTGGAACTGAGGATAAATTTCCTGATAGTTAGGACAATTAATCAGTGGAACAGCTTGCCTCCAGAATTTGTGAATGCTCCAACACTGGAAATTTTTAAGAAGATGTTGGATAGCCATTTGTCGGAAACGGTGTAGGGCTTCCTGCCTAGGCAGGGGGTTGGACTAGAAGACCTCCAAGGTCCCTTCCAACTCTGCTATTGTATTGTATTGTACATATCATCAATCACATGTCTGGGTGCAAATCCTCTTGATCTGAGCAAGGGTGGCTTTTGAGTAAATGCAGACAACGCGGGAGTCCCTTGTAGAAAAGGGACAGGGGACGATTCAATACAGACCGAGCCATGAAGAACGGTCATCATGTCACTATTTGCAGTGCTGTTGTACCTTTGAACAGTCACTAAGTGAAGTGTTGTAAGCGCGTAGGACTACTTGCATTTGGTATTGTATCCTTTTGCTGTCCTTTACACGCAGCCTTGAATATCTCAGGCTCTCTACCTTTCATTCATCCATCCGCTCCAACCGCTGATTAGTTGCGTCTACCCTTGCCAGTCTCCTGGTAGGGCTTCGGTCACATGGTAGGAAGCGGAAAGCAAGGGAAAAAGCCGCCTTTAAAATACAGAGAAAGGAGGAGGAGAGGTTCTTCCCCAGGTCTGTTTGGATCCCTCTGTGTGTATGTTTGTGTGTTGGGTGCTTTAATCCGGATTAGCGGCCCCTTAAAAATGCTGTTTCCCATCAAGTGCCTCTACGTGCTCCCAGCTTTTTAAAACCCACTTCTTTTCTTTCTGATGGGTAGTAGTAGATGTCCTTTTTAGGGATTGCCCCGATGCAGTTGGTTTTTTGGATGGGTGGAACTTAACTCCTTTATAAAAGTTGGTTTTCTCCCCAAAAGTGGTTGGGGTGTTGAAAAAGAGAGGGGGAAAAAACTACATTCGGCTGGGGAAAGAGAAGAAACTGCCGACGAGTGAATTTCTCAAGAGGTAAAGCAGATGGGGAGGGAGAAGGAAGAGTGCAGCATCCAGAATTTAGAGTAGAATAACAGAGTCGGAAGGGACCTTGGAGGTCTTCCAGGTCTCCTGCGGGAACAGGGGGTTGGACTAGATGACCTCCAAGGTCCCTTCCAACTCTGTTACTGTTTAGTCCAACCCCCTGCTTAGGCAGGAAACACTATACCGCTTCAGACAAATGGTTGTCCAATCCCTTCTTAAAAACTTCCAGTGTTGGAGCAATCACAATTTATGGAGGCAAATTGTTCCACTGTTTAATTGTCCTCACTGTCAGGGAATTTCTCCTTCGTTCTATGTTCTGGATCTCTGCTTGATTAGTTTCCGCCCATTGTTTCTTGTCCTTCCCTCAGGTGCTTTGGAGAATAGTTTGACTCCCTCTTCTTTGTGGCAGCCCCTGAGATATTGGAATACTGCTATCACATCACCGCCAGTACTTTCCTGCTGGACTAGAGGCAGGGTCTTGAGACTACGCTATCCATAACCCCATTGATGCTCTGTTCTCGCCCATCGCCCCTCCCTTCCTGTTGAATTTAATCTTTAAATTCTGCCTCCTCTCTTTTTATAGTGTTATCTTGAAACCACATCTGCACAGAATGAATTGTATTAGTACTGTGCAGCTACTGACTGAGGTTACATATCATCAATCACGTCTCTGGGTGCAAATCCTCTTGATCTGAGCAAGGGTGGCTTTTGAGTAAATATGGCTGCGTCCAGACAACGTGGGTCTCTCTTGTGTAAAAGGACAGGGGACAATTTAGGTCAGACTAAGCCATCATATGTAAAAGAGTTTCAGTTTGCTTTTAATTGCACTGAAATACATTTTAAATGTTCACCATTTTTATCCCGCCGCCTTATTGTTTAAAGATTGGTTTCAACAGGCCAATCAATGACCAGAAATGATGCAGTACATTATTAGATGTGGGTATGTCTACTTTAATGAAAAGAAGGACTAGGGGAGACATGATAGCAGTGTTTCAATATCTCAGGGGTTGCCACAGAGAAGAGGGAGTCAAACTATTCTCCAAAGCACCTAACGGCAGGACCAGAAGCAATGGGTGGAAACTAATCAAGGAGAGAAGCAACTTAGAACTGAGGAGAAATTTCCTGACAGTTAGAACAATTAATCAGTGGAACAGAAGTTGCCTCCAGAAGTTGTGAATGCCCCAACACTGGAAGTCTTTAAGAAGGTGTTGGATAGCCATTTGTCTGAAATGGTATAGGGTTTCCTGCCTAGGCAGGGGGTTGGACTAGAAGACCTCCAAGGTCCCTTCCAACTCTGCTATTGTATTATTGTATTATCTCCATGTGCTTCAGAGCAGCCCAGAGGAATGCTGGGCTGAACGGTGCTTAGTCTAATTTGTGAGGTCTCTTCGCATGTTCATTGCTGGATCTTAAAGAAGCTGGAAGTTGGAACTGGAAGTTTTTAAGAAGTTGGATAACCATTTGTCTGAAGTGATGTAGGATTTCCTGCCTAAGCAGGGGGGTGGACTAGAAGACCTCCAAGGTCCCTTCCAATTCTGTTTCTATTCTATTCTATTCTATTCTATATAGATATGAGATCAAGTCCAAGGATTCTTGTGTCTTTTCAGAGAAACCAGAGGAAAAACAAGGGTAGTACCCTGCTTTTTTAAAAAGGAGAGGGAGGAATTAGAGATGAACAGGTTTCTTAAATGTGTGTATTTTGACTATCCTGGCTTGGGGTGCTGGGAGAGGTTGGCTTAAGTTTGAAAATATTGGTGCCCAAAATGACTTTCCAGATCAATGTTTCTCAACCTTGGCAATTTTAAATTTTGCCATGTAGCAGGACTTAGGCAGCACACCTTCTCAGTCGTGGCCTCTACACTTTGGAACAAAAATCCAGCAATTTTCTCAACCTTGGCAATTTTAAGCTGTGTGGACTTCAATTCCCAGAATTCCCTAGACACCAACAGTTATAAGTGATCACTTATAACTCTTTCAAATTTGAAAACCCATTTGAAATTTAGCAAGTACTGAAGGTTGGTATTGTATGGTCTAAAAAGCCAGCTTGTGCAATTTTAGCCTTGGAGAATAGAGTAGGCAGGAAAAATACTTGTCTGCTCAAATCAGGGTGGACTACCGTATTTTTCAGAATATAAGATGCACCTTTCCCTCCCAAAAAAGACGGTGAAAATCTGGGTGCATCTTACACACTAAATTCAGCATTTTTGGGCTACCGAAACCCCGCCCCCTTTGCAAAAATGGACAGGCAGAGGGTTTGGGAGACTTGCAAAGTGCTCCTGGGGGCTGGGGAGGGCAAAAATGAATGGAAAACTGGCCTCCCAAAGCTCTGCACCTCCCCCCCCCTTTTTTTTTGCAAAAAACGAGGCATGCAGAGGGTTTGGGAAGCCTGCAGAGTGCAAAAACATTTTTAAAAAAATTACCTCTTCAAAATCATGGTGCGTCTTATACTCCGGTGCGTTTTATAGTCTGAAAAATACAGTACTTCCCCCAAATTAACTTTTAAAAAATGTTTTTATTTTGACTCTTCTTTCATCCCCCCGTGACAGGAGCAAGTGGCTTTCTGGGGCCTAACCTCAAATGTTGGATTTGGAGTTGCTATGGAAGAAGATTCTGGCAGCATCATTGTTCTAGGTGAGGGCTCTTTCTCCTCAAGATTTGTGAATCAATGCAAAGTGAATCAGGTTCTTCCTTGACTCCCAGAAGGACTTGATTTGGGAATATTTCACAGGCATTTCTCCAGCCTCACTTGGAGGTTACCCTAAATTGTGCGAAAATAAACCCAGGTAGTCACTTCCGGGGAGCAGTTGGCTGCAGGTATCTTGATGCTTTAAATGAAAGAGATGGAGCAGCAGTGCAGAATACATGACCAATGTGCTTTGCTAGCTGAGGAATGCCGTTGCTGTTTTGCTTCCCTTCAGCTCCATGCGCTACTTGGAGATACAATGGTAGCCTTTGGGGGCACCAATGGCCCCGTGTTTCCAGAAAGATCTATCTCTCCCTCAGGGTTTCCATTTCATACCGGTTTTCCCTAGTGATTGCTTTGCTAGCCAAATCTGGGAATGGTGTGTGTGTATGTGCGTTTGTGTGCGCGTGTGTGTGGTGTGTTTGTGTGTGAAGAAATGAGGTTTGCTGTGGGTAGTTTCAGATACTAAAAATGGACAATCATAGTAAATTAGGGTATATTAGATAGATCTCAACCTACGGTGATTTGCTTTGCGATTGTTTGAAGTTATAACGGTCCTACCTTGGGGATACTTACGACCTACATTCGAAGTTAACGATGGTTGCCCCCTTGGCCAAGTGACTAAACTACTAGACAACAGGCACACATTTACAATCGGTTTGCTGCATCCAGGGTCACGTGACTGCGTGTTGTGACTTTTTGTCTCAAACTGGCACTTCTGATTTTCAGCGAACACATTGGTTTGCTTAGGGATTGCAGATTCATTTAATGGCTGCGACGATTTGCTTTTAAACAGCCGCTACATCAAGTCACCAAGTCGGTCACATGACCAACCCGTTTTTACAACTTGTCGTGGCTTATGTTTGTGATGGGCATATGCTGCATTGGATTGTAAATGAAGGACGATCTGTGCCTTAAGTTTTTTTTTGTTTGAGGGATGGGATTGGCTTTTAAGATGTTTTTTAAAAAAGATTTTAAAAAAATTTTAAGCATAAAAGACAACATAAAAAAAATCTCATCCATTACATACAGCATGTCATTTGGTTAAAAGCGTTTGTGCATGCATATTTTCAATTACATATACAATCACAGATTTTCCGTCTAATATTACTAGATACTTCACTTTCATTGTTCAACATATATTCAATTACAATTAATATTTCTTTCTTTTCAACAAACCTAATTCTCTTGCATTCTTGATTGTCTATTTAATAACAATATACCTTTATGTAATCACTTATCTCATTTGGAATATTTTTACAGTGTAAAAGAATTTTCCAACTGTTTATGTTTATACATCACTACTTTCAATTATGCATAATCCTGACAATCATCCATCAAGTATGCTTATGTTCATTGTTGTCCTTGTACACCATACATTCAAGCTGTTTTTTGAGATGTAAAATTGTATAGGTAGTCCTCGACTTGCGACCGCAGTTGAACCCAAAATTTTTACTTGCTAAGTGAAACATTTGTGGAGTCCTGCCCCATTTTATGTCCTTTCTTGCCACATTTGTTAAGTGAATCACTGCAGTTGTTAAATTAGTAACACTGTTGTTAAGTGAATCTGGCTTCCCCTTTGACTTTGCCTGTCGGAAGGTCGCAAAAGGGGGGGGGGGTGTCACATGACCCTAGAACAGTGCAACGGTCCTAAATATGAGCCAGTTACCAAGCATTTGAATCTTAATTGTGTGGCCATGGGGATGCTGCAACAGTCATAAGTGAAAAATGATCATGTCACTTTTTCCATTGCCATTGTAAACTTTGAACAGTCACTAAATGAACTGTTGTAAGTCGAGGACGATCTGTATTCGTCAACTCTTTTTGAAGTATGGTCATGTCACAAGATTTTGGCAATTTTAAAAAAGCTGACTATTCTCAGCCAAAGGCATAGGCAGTTTTCGAATTTTGTGATAGTTTTCCTGGCGTCCTTCATGTCCTTCTTTAACAACTCTTACTTTACTGTTGTTAAAAAGAAAAGTTTCATTTTAGGGACGGCAGCTTTTATTGGTACAGGTAGTCCTCCTCGACTTTATGATCACAATGAAGCCCAAAATTTCTATTGCTAAGCGAGACAGTTGTTAAGTGAGTTTTGCCTCATTTTATGACCTTTCTTGCCAGAGTCGTTAAGTGAATCTCTGCAGTTGTTAAGTTAGTAACACAATTGTACAGTGAATTCTGCTCCTCCGTTGACTTTGCTTGTCAGAAGATTGCAAAAGGGAATCTCATGACCAGGGTGGATTTGATTTAAATCAAGTGGATTTAAATCACGATTTAAATCACTAGTAAAAAAGGCTTGATTTAATTCAACTTGATTTTAATCATAATTTTGAAAGAGCAACTGTCATCTCTCTCCCTGAGAGCCGAGGTGGCGCAGTGGGTAGAGTGCAGTACTGCAGGCCACTTCAGCTGACTGCTATCTGCAGTTCAGTGGTTCAAATCTCACCGGCTCAGGGTTGACTCAGCCTTCCATCCTTCCGAGGTGGGTGAAATGAGGACCCGGATTGTTGTTGGGGGTAATATGCTGACTCTGTAAACCGCTTAGAGAGGGCTGAAAGCCCTATGAAGTTGTATATAAGTCTAACTGCTATTGCTATTGCTATTCATGCTGAATAAACTAAATTATTAATATATCTTAAATAGAAAACTATTTTTGATAGATTTTTACTCCAAAGGCATCGTATTAAAATAAATTTGATTTTAAAAAAATCCAATTTAATTTTAAAAAATCCAATTTAAATGTTAAGAAATCCAATTTAAATTTAAAAATCCAATTTAAATTTAAAAAATCCAATTTAAATTTAAAAAATCCAATTTAAATTTAAAAAATCCAATTTAAATTTAAAAAATCCAATTTAAATAAAAAAAATCTAATTTAAATAAAAAACCCAATTTAAATAAAAAATCCAATTTAAATTTAAAAATCCAATTTAAATAAAAAAATCCAATTTAAAAAATCCAATTTAAATTAAAAAAATCAATTTAATTTAAAAAATCCAATTTAAATAAAAAATGCAATTTAATTAAAAAATCCAATTTAATTTAAAAAATCCAATTTAAATTTAAAAAATCCAATTTAAATTAAAAAAAATCCAATTTTTAAAAAAATCAATTTTTATCCATCCTACTCA
Source organism: Thamnophis elegans (assembly GCF_009769535.1). NCBI lineage: Eukaryota > Metazoa > Chordata > Lepidosauria > Squamata > Natricidae > Thamnophis > Thamnophis elegans. The sequence goes on along the minus strand of NC_045542.1, from coordinate 154,689,892 downwards.
TGACCCTGGGACACTGCAACAGTCATAAATACAAATATGAGTCCATTGCTCAGTGTCCAAATTTTGATCACGTGACCATGGGGATACTGCAACAGTCGTAAATGTGAAAAACAGTCAAGATGTCATTTTTTAAAGTGCCATTGTAACTGTGGACTGTCACCAAACAAATGGTTGTAAGTCGAGGACTACCTCTAATTAACTCCAGGTCTACATAAAGACTGATACCCCAATTCTCTCTTCCAGAAGGTGAGGAGGACGAAAGAATCTACCCGGGAGAGGATCCCCATTACCGTCCGATGTACGGCAAAGGTTTTGGTGATGCGTCGGGCCTCATTGATCACGAGAGGCCCAAGGGAACTGAGAAACGATACAAGTGTGCTGATTGCGGGAAGGGCTTCAAGAAACGATCAGCTCTCCTCACCCATGACCGGACTCACACGGGAGAAAAACCCTACAGATGCTCAGAATGTGGGAACAGCTTCAGTAACAAATCCAGCCTGACCAGACACAAGAGGAAACACACTGGAGAGAAGCCCTTCGGTTGCTTAAACTGCGGGAAGCGTTTCAGCCAGAGCTCGAGTTTAATCAGGCACATGAGGAATCACACCGGCCTGAGGCCTTACATATGCTCAGACTGCGGCAAAAGCTTCAAGCAGAGCTCCAGTCTTCTAGTCCACGGGAGGACTCATACGGGGGAGACCCCGTATAGTTGTTCCATCTGTGGGAAACGCTTTTCCCAGAGCTCAAATCTGGTGAAACACGAGAGGATCCACACTGGGGAAAAACCTTACCGATGTTCAGACTGTGGGAACACTTTCACTAACAAGTCCAGCCTCACGAGGCATAAGAGAAACCACACGGGGCAGAAACCCTACAAATGTTCCCAGTGTGGGAAAAAATTCAAGCAAAGTTCAGGCCTTCTGAAGCACGAGAGAATCCATACACGGCCCGGCTTCTTGAATTATTCTCAGCCCGGCTTGAATCCGGATTCCAAGCTGCCTGTACGTGAGAGAGGCCACGTTGGAGAGAGCTTATAAATCGCTTGCATTTTCTAAGCCAAGTTTTATTTGACATAAGTAACTGAGGATGGACTCCCAGGAGGACTCACTGGAAGGACTCACTGGAGAAGAGCCTAATGCTGTGAAAGATGGAGGGCAAAAGAAGAAAGGGACGACAGAGAATGAGGTGGCTGGATGGAGTCACCAAAGCACTTGGCGTGAGCTTAAATGGATTCCAGAGGATGGTAGAGGACATTGTCCATGGGATCGCGATGGGTCAGACACAACTGCACGACTAATAACAGAGGATGGGGTTCAAACAGAATAGAGCTGTATTTGAACAGTAGAGAGGGGAAATATTGGTAGATAGATAAACAAAACCCTGTAGAATTTGTGACTATAGTCTCAGCTATATGGCCAAACACTCTTTTCTTGTGGCTTTGCGAACAGAACCGAAAGTGGAAGGTGTTTGAGATGTGGTGATGGAGTTTTCAGGGTTTGACCATTGAAATAATCCATGAAATAATGTCCATGGGGAAAGAGACATCTGGAAGAGACGGTTTAGTTGATTATTACTGTGTTTCCCCAAAAATAAGACAGGGTCTTATTTTCTTTTGATCCCCCAAATTTTGCTTGAGCCTTATCGGGGGGGGGGGGTATTGGTTTGGGGTTGCCAGGTGGCTGCTCTCTTATGAGTGGGCGCCCGAAGAGCAGGGCATAGCCTCAGGGGCAAACGGCTGTGCTGCACTGTCACAGCAGTGCAACAGAGCCGCCATGAGGTGACCATGCTCATGAGCAGCCGCCGGGCAACGCCCCTACCTCTCTTTCCAGCTGGGCAGAGCGCCACGCGGCTTAGTGCCTTTGGGATATTACGGAGTCGGTGAGTGGCGCTCTGCCCGGCTGGAAAGGGGCGTTGCCGGGTGGCTGCTCGTGAGAGCAGCTGCCCGGCAACCCCCCGCTCCAGCTGAGCACAGCGCCACCCACCAACCTAGCGGTATCCCAGAGGCGTCAAGCAATGTGAGCGCCTTTGCCCCCCCTCCCCCGGCTCCTGCAGCTTTGCACCTTCAGGATATCTCTAGGTTGGTGAGTGGCGCTCTGCCTGGTTGGAGGGGGGGTTGTCCGGGGGGCTTATTATTGGGGGAAGGCGTATATTTTTGCCCACAGGAAAAATATGGCATGGCCTTATTATCAGGACATGTCGTAATTTTGGGGAAACACGGTAATCAAAATGCCACATTGTATAGGGAAGGAAACGATAAACCTGCCCCACCCTCATGGGAAATGGCAAACTCAGGTTGGATGTTGTCAGCCTTACTAGGTAGATCAGACCAAGAAACAGACACTATGTATACCTAACACTACTTAGTAGTGTAATAGTAGCTGTAATAACATGTACTATATTATGTATGAATGCACTTCCCCATCTCCTCTTTGTCTTCTTGAGAATTTGCGGGGGTTGCCCGTCTGAGACAGTTTTGTAAACTTCTTTCTTTGGGCTGTTTACAGGTAGTCCTCGCCTTACGACCACAATCGAGCCCAATGTTTCTGTTGTTAAATGAGGCATTTGTTAAGTGAATTTTGCCTCCCTCCCTTTTTTTTACACACTTTCTTGCCATAATCTTTCAGTTGTTAAGTTATTAACCCAGTGGTTAAGTAACTCTGGCTCCCCCCTATGTCTTCTGCTTGTCAGAAGGTCGCAAAAGGGGATCACATGATCCCGGGACATTGTGACCGTCATAAATATGAGTCAGTTGCCAAGTGTCTGGATCAGAGGTGGGTTCGATAGAACTGGTTCGTCAAATCTACCGAACCGGTTAGAAGAGGTTCCACCAGTGGACCTGGAAAGCAGGCCACACCTACAGAAGAGGTTCCAAAAATTTTTGAAACCCACCACTGACACACACACACACACACACACACACACACAGACTCACACAGAGCGAGAAAGAGAAAGAAAGGAAGAAATAAATAAATAAAATAAATAAAAAAGAAAGAAAAAGTGAGAGAGAGATGAAAGAAAAAAAAGGAAAAAGGGAGAGAGAGACAAAAGGAAGGAAAGAGAGAGAGAGAGAACACATGGCCGGCAAGCCACTCCCACCAGGTCACATGGCCGGCAAGCCACTTCCACAAAGGAGGCCACACCCAGAGTGTAGGTTCGAAATTTTTTTGAAACCCACCACTGCTCTGGATGTTGATTATGTGCCCATGATGCAGTGGTTGTAAGTGTGAAAAATGATCATAAGTCACTTTTTTCAGTGCCATTGTGACTTTGAACTGGGGACTACCTGTATCGCCTTGGTAACAGATCTTTCCTTTTTCCATGTGTTACAGATGTACCATACTGACTTTTGGAGAACTAAGTGGAAGGTGACATATACAATACTGTATTTCCTGAATTAGACACTTGTGGGGGTGGAAATATGTCATCCTATTAAAGGTGCTAGACTTTAAATCCAATTGCCAGCCAGGTTGCTTGCGATTCTGAAATTTGCCAGGGGTAGGGAAGGGTGGGGAGGAGTTTTGGAGAGGACAAAATAATCTTTTTTCTGTCATTTATCTCTGGCAGCTTTGCATTTTCTATTGATAAGGAAAGATTCTCCATCCTGGATATTTCTTTTTTCCATTTTAGGATTAGTTTGAGCAGATATCTCGTACATTCATGAAACAGAATAACAGAGTTGGAATGGTACCTTGGAGGTCTCCTAGACTAACCAGGGGTGTCAAACTTGCATCATTACGGCGGTGTCATGTGACATATCATGACTTCCCCCCCCTCCCCTTCACAAAACCGGACACGGGTGTGGCCAGCGCGTGAAGCACCCAGCCTGCAGGCCGTGGGTTTGACAGCCCTGCCCTAGACCATTTCAGACCAATGGTTGACCAGTCTCTTCTTAAAAAACTCCAATGATGGAGCATCCACAACTTCTGGAGGGAAGTTGTTCCACCGATCAATGCTTCTAACTGTCAGCATATTCCTCCTTAGTTCTAGGTTGGATCAATGTGATTAGAAAAAATACTGAACCTGATAGAACTAGGATTTCCATTCCAGCCACATAGAAGAGAAGCTCCTTGAAACATGCGCTGAGAAATATCCGCATCTGATTTATTGCTGTATAAAGCAGCCGTGCCATCCTTCTCTGGTTACCAAGTTTTGCTGGCCTATTGTATTTCCATGTTGATCACAGAGAATGCATTCCCTTTGTGGCTAGCATGAAAAGTTAAGTGACAAAGGGAGGGTGGGATGACCCATCTTTCCTCAGTCATCCCAACTTGTTTTCCTGGAAGGAATTCCTGATCCTTACGGGTGAGCAGGTTAATTTTAAAATGAAAAGCTACAGCAGGGAGTGTTGGTTATGTCCTTACTCATCTTGGCTGCCTTGATCAAAAACACTAGTGGTCATTTCCTGACATGCCTATAAGATTCATAGATTAAAATTTGCTTCATAAGCCACGAGAAACGAAGGCCCAAGGCTGGATCTATCTTTTGTATTTGTTTACATATATATTTGAGGGCAATGTAACTTATATTTGTGTCTCAGAGAATGCAAATGAACCAACTATTCTCACCAAATAGTTATGTTCAGAATCAAATTGCTTAAGTCTTTTCTGCTATCACTCTTAAGAGGTCCTATCTAATTTGGGATCCTTATTTTTTGACTAAAGCTCAGTTTTTGGAGTAACTTTATTGCTCTTTTCTTAGGACTGCCAGATTTGGCCTTCAAAAATAGATAATCAAGCCAGGGACAATAGCCCTTAATTTTCTAATGTCCGGTGTCCCAATGCATAGAGACTTGTCATGGGGTATGGGGGTTCTGGGTTCAGGTTATGCCCACTGTATCTTTGCAATATGCAAGGCAGCCTGGATTGCCCATGTATGAAACTGTCTACCTTGCAGGATGGGTGTGAGGCCGGATGTAAAATAAAAGAATGCAAGCTGCAAGTTATGTGTGGTTCTTTTTTTTGCCATAATGTTTCGTTTCTTTTCTGTAACCCCAAAGGTGCTTTTTCCAAAAGGCAACTGGACTTTCTTGGTTTTTTAAATACAATAATACAATAGCAGAGTTGGAAGGGACCTTGGAGGTCCTTTAGTCCAACCCCCTGCCTAGGCAGGAAACCCTATACCATTTCAGACAAGTGGCTATCCAACATTTTCTTAAAGACTTCCAGTGTTGGGGCATTCACAGCTTTTGGAGGGAAGCTATTCCACTGATTAATTGTTCTAACTGTCAGGAAATTTCTCCAGTCACCTAATCATCTTTGTTGCTCTTCTCTGCACTCCTTCTAGAGTCTCTGCATCTTTTCTACATTGTGGCGACCAGAACTGAATGCAGTATTCCAAGTGTGGCCTTACCAAGGCATTATAAAGTGGTATTAACACTTCACATGATCTTTATTCTATCCCTCTGTTTATGTAGCCTAGAACTGTGTTGGCTTTTTTGGCAGCTGCTGCACACTGCTGGCTCATATTTAAATGGTTGTCCACTAGGACTCCAAGATCCCTCTCACAGTTACTACTATTGAGGAAGGTACCACCTATACCTGTGCATTTCGTTTTTCTTGCCTAAATGTAGAACCTTACTCTTTTCACCATTGAATTTCATTTTATTAGACAGTGCCCAATATTCAAGTTTGTCAAGATCCTTCTGTATCTTAAGTCTATCTTCTGAAGTGTTGGCTATTCCTGCCAGCTTGGTGTCATCTGCAAATTTGATGAGTTCCCCATTTATTCCCTCATCCAAATCATTGATGAAGATGTCGAAGAGTACTGGACCACTGTGGGTGGTATGTGTCTTCTTCAATCTCAGGTTGTCTATTAAAAACCTGGGAGTTTTGAGGGTTCTGCACAGATCTCTTATCTGTGCCTAGCACTGCCTTCTTGCCAAGTTCCAAGTAATACATTCCATTCAATAAGAACTCCAAGGCAGGCATATTCCTGAAAGAACATTTTATTGGGACATATCAAATTGGCACAGACTTGGTGAAAAAACGGCTCGAAGTTCCCGCCGGTTTTACACCCAATTAAAAGTCAAACTTTGACACTCTCTCCCTCTTTGAGTCACCAATCACATGGTCCAATTGGCATGTAGTCCAGTTGCTAGGTAACCTTAGTCTCCACCTTTTGAACACTTGCACCAATGTCCTTGATTCCCAGGGGAAAGAATTTTATTTTGGCTACGGCACCCCAGCTATCTCTACACACCGCTCCATGGCCCCTGTTGTGGTCCACTGGTGGCCTGCGGAGTTGGCAGCAGAGTCAGACAGTGAGGAGGTTGGGGACGAACAGGGACCAGTCCTGAAGGGCTGCAGTGAGGCAGAAGAACAGCTAGAGCTTGTTCCCAGTGTTACTCTGAAACTTTCCACTGGAGCAAAGTTTTTCAATCTTGGCCACTTTAAGATGTGTGGACTTCATCTGGATTTCTGGGAGCTGAAGTCCACACATTAAGGTGGCCAAGGTTGGGAAACACTGATAGATAATTACTGTGGTGGATTGTGGTGGAACTCCCCCAAAACCTATAGAACTGATTCTCACCTAGGGTTCCCCCCCAAAGCAGGAGGCAGAGTCCTGGTCCCGACAAAAGCCCTTTTATTAAACAAATGTGAATTCCTCTCATTCACATTCAGCCAAAGCCTAGTAAACAGTCCTTCAAAGGTGAATTTATGACCACAGACCTTATCTAGCTTGGGAAGCTGCCATGTAAATATTTTCCAAACGCAGTGCTGTGCAAGGAAAGACTGGGCACAGAGTCTCTGAGATTCACGGACAGATCTTCACACTCCTGAAACAAATCGGAACGAATGAATTGTTTCCCGCAAAATCCCACTCCCCTATTGCTCCCCTTTGATTTCCTATGGGAGGGGCCAATCACCTTCCACCTGTGACTTTACTCCCAAGTCTACCCTGATTTCTGAGTTGTTCTTTTCTTCTGGCAGCTCTGCGCATGCGCGCACTAGGAACAGGCTCTAGATGTTCCTCTGCCGCACTGCTTTCTAGCTCCGTAGGCACCTGATCACTGCCAGACAGCCTCGGCCCCGTCTCTGCCTCCGACACAGCTCTCATCTGAGCTTTCCCCAGCCTCTAGGACTGCCCCATGCTCCTCCCCAACCTCCTCACTGTCTGACTCTACTGCCAGCTCTGCTGGCTGCTGGTGGGCCACAACAAGAACATTAGTGGAACCTAGATACACAATTACATTGGAAAGGCAAGCTATAAGAAGGTGTGTTCTTTCTGTTGATTCTTGGCAACATTTTCCAAACTGGTTTGCCCTTGCCTTCTTCCAAAAGCTGACAGGAGAGGGACTGGCTCAAGGTCACCCAGTTGGTTTCACATGTAAGTCAGAAGTAGAACTCATGGGGGGTCCTGGTTACTAATTTAGCACCAAACTGATTTTCAAAATTCTTAACTAAGTAAGTATAATTCAATCTATTTTTGCCAGCGCTGCAAAAATCCAGAGATTAAAAAAAGCCAAACACTCATTAAAAAGGCAAGATTTATTGTTTTCTATTTCCTGTTAAATACAGTATTTATACTAAAAATAAATTTATTTGAAAAAGAAAGGGAAAAACAGACAACTATACTTTTAACTACAAGCTCCTCAATTAAAACCCCAATACCGGCTTCCAGTAATAAATAAATTTTCAGCGATTGCTTTCTGATAAATGATCATAACTCTTCATTATTAACTATCATGACTCTTCCTTATTTTTCCCTAATTTATTCCATCATTGCTTAGCCAGGTTAATTCTATTTCCAAATCCTAGCAATGCCGATGCCTAAAATTTCATTGAATATACTTTTTTTTTTTTTACATAATGTCATTTTAGACTCAAGTCTAGGTTATTCAAACTCTTTAGGTTCTAAATCCTGAATATTCTGCACTAGCAGTTCAATCGTAAGAAAGTGCTGTGGCCTACCAGCAGAGTTGACAGCAGAGTGGGACAGTGAAGAGGTTGGGGAGGAACATGGGCCAGTCCTGGCGGCTGAGGAAAGGTCAAACTAGGTCTCTGCATCAGCAGCAGGGAGCTAGAGAGCAGTGAGGCAGAGTAGTAGATGGAACCTGTTCCCAATATGCATATGCGCAGAGCTGCCAGAAGACAAGAACAACGGAGAAAGCAGGGTCAACTTGGGAGTAAAGCCACACCTTGGAGGTGACTGGCCCCTCCAATAGGAAATAAAAGCGAATGGGGAGTGGGCTTTTGCAGGAAACAATTAGTTCATTTGGACGTTTCAAGTGTGGAAAGTTCTGTTTCCACACAGAGACTCTCTGCCAAGTTTTGCCTGTGTTTGGAAACTAGTTATTTGGCAGCTCGCCAAACAAGATAAGGTTCGTGTTGCTAAACATTCCTCTGAAAGACTGTTTGCTAAGCCTTGTGGACTGGGAATGAAAGGAATCCACAGTCGTGTAAAATAAAAGGGGGTTTGCCGGGACCAAGACTCTGCTTCTTGCTTTTTAAGGAAGCCTGGGTCAGAACATAATTATGTCTCAAAGTTGTTTTAAAACTCAAGTTTATATTTCATAATTCTTTTAATATTTTTTCTTCTTCTTGATCTACTTAAATTGATGCACTGAGTACCGATCACATAAGTTCCATCATACAGGTAGTTCTTGACTTACAACCATTTGCCTAATGAATGGTTCAAATAAGTCCTCACACTTATGAATATCACAGTCACATGATCAAAAAAAAATTGGGCACTTGGAATGTCCCACCGTCCTGGGATCATTTGCCATTTGTGATTTTCCTAGCCAGCTTCTGACAAGCAAAGTCAGTGGGGGAGGTGGGATTTGCTTAATGACCATGTGATTCACTTGGTTTAGGTTTGGTTTGGTTTATTGGATTTATATGCCACCCTTCTCCCAAGGACTCAGGGCAGTGTACAACATTAAAAAAAACACATATTACAAAAGTTAAAAAAAATAGAATATCCAAAAAACAAACCCAATTAAGATTAAAAATAACATTTAAAAAAAGAATTCAATTAAAATTAATAATCAATAATTTATTTTGTTTTGTTCAGGCTAGGCTGGCTTGCTGGAAAAGCCAACTTTTTAGGGCGCGTCGGAAGGACCGGAGGTCGGGGATTATACGAAGCTCCGGGGGCCACTCATTCCAGAGGGAAGGCGCTCCCACAGAGAAGGCTCTCCCCCTGGGGGTTGCTAGCCGACACTGTGTGGCCGACGGCACCCTAAGGAGGCCAACTCTGTGGGATTGCACAGGACGGTGGGAGGCTACCAGTGGCAGTAGGTGGTCTCGCAGGTATCCTGGGCCTAAGCCATGGAGCGCTTTAAAGGTCATAATTAGTACCTTGAATCGCACCCAGAAGACAACCGGCAACCAGTGCAGGCCGCCTAAAAGGGGTGCAACATGGGAGCACCTAGGTGCCCCCATGATAACCCGCGCAGCCGCATTCTGAACCAGTTGAAGCCTCTGGGTGCTCTTCAAGGACAGCTCCATGTAGAGAGCGTCACAGTAGTCCAGGCGAGAAAGGACGAGGGCATGAGTGACTGTGCACAGAGCATCCCGATCCAGGAAGGAGCGCAACTGATGTGCCAGGCGAACCTGGTAAAAGGCCCCCCTGGTCACGGCCGTCAGTTGTTCACTTAACAACTTCAGCAATTCACTTATAAACCACGGCAACATGGTTGCAAAATTGGGCACAATTCACTTAAAAACTGCCTTGCTTATCAGTTGTACTCATGTAAGTCAAGGACTATCTGTATAGGAAGATTAGCTGGTATGAATAACATTACAGCTTATGAAAACTTGGGTAGGAAAGAAGCAGTACAGGTATAGTTCTTGGCTCACAACCACAATTGAGCCCGAAATTTCTGTTGCTAAGTGAGACATTCAAGTGAATTTTGCTCCATTTTATGACTTTGCTTGCCACAATTGTTAAGTGAATCTAGATTTCCATTGATTCTGCTTGTCAGAAAGTCGCAAAAAGGGATCACATGACCCCGGGACACTGCAACCGTCATAAATATGAGTCATAATGTGTGAATCACAGGACCATTGAGATGCTGAAGTGGTCCCAAGTGTGGAAAAATGAATATAAATCACTTTTTTTTCAGTGCCGTTGTAACTTCGGTCACTAAATGAACTGCTGTAAAGGCAAGTACTTCAATCAACCTTACAAACTCTGAATATTACAATTTCACATCATACAGTTCATGTAGTCGTAAGTCAAGGACTACCTGTAGTTTCTGCAGCCTCACAGTCTTGCACAACAAAGGAGTTGTGTGCAAGTGGAATGGAGTCCAGTACAAATTTCTCCTTTGCTGTCTGGATAAGCATGGGAGGACTTCGACAGTTTGTTCATACCTACCTTAGGTCTATTTTTCTCAAGAAGAGCAATAAACATGCAGGCAGCTGAGAGCTTATGGTCATTTGCAGATGTTTTGACCTAGGCTTCCCCAAAAAGCACAAAGCAGATTCCTGGTCCGGACAAAACCCCTTTTATTAAACGGATGTGAATTCCTCTCATTCACAATCAGCCAAGGCCTGGTAAACCACCTTCCAAAGGTGAATTTATGACCACAGACCTTATCTAGCTTGGAAAGCTGCCATGTAAATATTTCCCAAATGAGGTGCTGTGCAAGGAAAGACTCAAAATTTCCACTACTGGTTCTCCAGAACTGGTCAGAACCTGCTGAATACCACCTCTGATCCTGGGATGCAAAAAACCTGCCACAGTTAGACAATGGAAAGAGAGATTTCCATTGGGGAAGCTTGACCTACCATCAACGTTTTCTTCCTCACGGCTTCAACTCTATGAATTGCTTCTTCTATTTTATTCTAGGCCGAAAAGATGAGTTATCTTGAAAGGAAGACGGATCTTAACAAAAACTTGTGCCATTCGTATGTGGACTTTTTGCTTGTTGCCAACCCTTGGGGAGAGCCACCTCATTTTTATGCTACGCCGCCTGGTTATGTTCCACCATAATTATCGCATCAACTCTGGCTAAATCCTTTCCCACGGCTGGCCCGTGCGCGTGGTTTCTCTCATGTTTCAAGAGGGATGCTTTGTGACTGAACTTTTTCCCGCAGTCCAAACACTCAAAGGGCTTCTCCCCCGTGTGGCTTCTCTGATGATTAATCAGGTTGGATCGCTGACTGAAGCTCTTCCCACATGCCGTGCAGTTGTATGGCTTCTCCCCCGTGTGAGTTCTTTGGTGGCCGACCAGGAATTATCTCCGGCTGAAGCTTTTCCCACACTCCAAACACACGTACGGCTTTTCCCCTGTGTGAATCCTCTCATGGATACGGAGAACTGAGCTGCAACTAAAGAATTTCCCGCAGCTGGCACACTCGTACGGTTTCTCCCCTCTGTGAGTTCTCTCATGGGATGTCAAGCTTGAACTGTTGCTGAAGGATTTCCCACAGTCGGGACAGCTGTAAGGTTTCTCCCCTGTGTGGATTCTCTGGTGGTTCAGAAGGTTTGAACTCTGGCTGAAATTCTTCCCGCAGTCTAAACATTTGTACGGTTTCTCTCCGGTATGGAGTCTTTGATGGCGGACAAGACTTGACCTAAAGCTGAAGTTTTTCCTACACTCTGTGCATGTGTATGGTTTCTCACCCGTCTGAAGGTCAGGAGTTCTCTTTTCATGTTCTGAATGTTTGGATGGATCCCTTTCACCATAGGCATTCTCCTGCTTTCCTGGGGCTGAACTGCAAAGAAAGCTTTTACTCCAATTCGAACACGTACGAAGACTTCCTCCCCTCGGCTCTAAGATCTGACTGGAATCGTGCCCGCATTCGGCACATCTGTACGGTTTCTCTCCAACAGGGATCCTCTGCAGATTACTTTGAGAAACCTTTTGAGGCAACCCATCCTGACCATCGATGGTCGATTCTATTCTCCTTTGTTTGTTCTGCCCCAAAATGGAGTCCCAGCTTTCACCACCTTTGTTACGTTGGTATGGCTGTTTTTCAGCTTCCATTTTCTGGCATGTAGGAAGATCACAAGCATCATCTCTGGGTGTTCTTTTCCAGATGTTTTGACTGAAGATGTTGGCATCCTCTTTCTCAAAGGTATGTTTTTCTGCTCCTCCTTGTTCTAAGGGCCTCCCTTCATTCCTCTCTGTCTCTTGATGACATTTTGTCATGCTCCCCATCGGGGACAAGGAGAAAAGTTCTTGTATGGCTTTATCAAATGGAACTCCAGTAAGTGCCATCGGGTGGGAAATTCCTTTCATAAAGTTCTTCCTCTTGTTTTCAACCATTTCTACAGGGAAATAACAGAGAGAAATGAGGCTGTGGAGAGGATTTTGACATTTAATATCTCACTGCTTCTCCCCATTAAACAGAGAGCAGCATAGGTGATATGATGATTCTCTTCTCACAATAAAAAAAAATCCCAAATGTTATTACGTTACAGCAGAAGCCCCATCCTTACATATATACAAACTTCCCTACTTTCGATGCTAGTACATAAGTCATAGGTTAAAGAAAACAACTCAGAAGTATATTAGAAATTTAGCAAAATCCAAATTGGACAAAAAACGGATAGAAGCTGGACAGAGGGCAATCCAATCTGGAAATAAAAATGAATTTCCTGATAATAAGAACGATAAATCAACGGAATTATGGCTGCTCCAGAACTGGAGGTATCCAAGAAAAGATTGAACTACTATTTGTTTGAGATGGTACAAAGACTCCTGCCTTGGGCAGGAAGTTGGAGTAGAAGACCTCCAAGGTCCCTTCCATAGACTTCCTATGATTCTATGATCTGTGACTCAAATCTTACCGAACAAGTGGATCTGATGATCTATCCTTCGCTCAGCTGCCTTCATTCCTGTTTCCAACAAAGGCTGTTTTATTTTGATGCAATTTGTCTGGAAAAAAAAGAATACGATTTAAGAATATTTAATAGAAAATTTTCATATTTAGCAATGCATTACAATATTATAGCCAATGTACATACATACTACACAATAATATATAGATACATACAACATTATAAGAAATGTGGGAGGATGGCATCCTTTTGTCTTCTTTAATCCCCTATCAGTGGGATTGCAGGGTTTTTTTTTAACAGCCCTGAAATTAACAGATATTTTTCTCAAAAAACAACAACGTCCTGTTTACTGTATGGGTCAAACGTGTTAAATTAGATTTGGTTTGCAGGAAAAGGGTGGGGGTTTGTGAAGATCCAGACTCAGTGTTTGCGTGTGTGTGTGTGTGTGTGTGTGCGCGCACACACGCGCGAGTGTGCTCATGAGCCCATTTTCCTTAAACAAACTTGGTTTGGAGAAAAACTGCAAATGTGATTCCTAAATTAGGTAACAGTAATGTTTCTTGTAAGTGGACCTAGTTTCTAACCAATTAATTAATTAATTAATTAATTAATTAATTAGTGGTTTCATGCGGAGAGCAGGAATGTTACACAACTTCAAAGTCTATATCCTAGGACAAGTCCCGTCAGCGTTGGTGGTATTTTCTTCTTGGTAGCTGTTTACTATTTGATTTTTCTCTCGGATTGTTAATTTGGTATTAATACTGGTGTCAATCCCTGCTTTAATACTGGTGTTAATCCCTGCTTATCTGAGGGTTGATTATTGTTAAGGAGGCATTTTGGTCTCTTAATTTTTGTCCCACCAATCCTAACAGGGCAAGTCACTATACATAAACAGAGAGCATTCCCTTCTAGCACTAAGGTAAAGGTAAAGGTTCCCCTTGCACATATGTGCTAATCGTTCCTGACTCTAGGGGGCGGTGCTCATCTCCGTTTCAAAGCCAAAGAGCCAGCACTGTCCGAAGCTGTCTCCGTGATCATGTGGCCGGCATGACTAAACCCCTAAGATTCACGGAATGCTGTTACCTTCCCACCAAAGATGGTTCCTATTTTTCTACTTGCACTTTTTATGTGCTTTCGAACTGCTAGGTTGGCAGAAGCTGGAACAAGTAACAGGAGCTCACTCTGTTATGCGGCGCTAAGGTTTCGAACTGCCGAACTGCCAACCTTTCTGATTGACAAGCTCAGCATCTTAGCCACTGTGTGTCCCTGGTTCTAGCACTAAAGCTGTTATTTAATTGGTTAATGAAAAGTCTGCAAGAAATCAACCAAGCACAGAGAGCACCAAGAATTCTACGGTTCAACCCTGAGCTGCAAACATTATCTTCTATTAGGACCACCTGGTTGGCCCAAATGAAAAGACTCACCTGCTCTTCTTGCACTTCAGATACTTCTTTCCACAGCAAGAAATCTTCTGCTAGGGCCACCGCTTGGAGGGAGGTCTCTGGGTTGTCTTCCCTAACCCAGTTTTGCATCTCTGGTGGCAGAATTTCCAGGAACTGTTCCAGGATCACCAGCTCTACAATCTGCTCCTTCGTGTGACTCTCGGGCTTCATCCATTGATGGCCGAGATCCTGGAGGTGTCCAAATGCTTCTCGAGGCCCCGCCGCCTGCTCGTAGCGAAACTGCCTGAATCGCTGGCACAGTCTCTCCAACCTGATCTTGTCCTTCTCCAGGACTTCCTCTCCAGCTTTCAGAGGACAATCCATGCTTTGGATGGCATGAGCTTTCCTACTAAAGTCTGTCAGGACTTCAGATGCAACTATTCCTCTATACTCTGGGTTGGCATGAGACATGGCTTCCAACAATGTGGTAGAGGAATTATGGTCAGCCCACTCTTCGGATCCAAGCCGCTGAAATTGGCTTTCTTTGGAATGAGATCTTTTCTGGATATTATGCCATGGAACCTCTGAACCCAACTCCTCTAATGGCTCTCCTTTAATCTGCAGGGGATCCACATTGGATGGAATTTTTCCAACCCAGTCCTCATGGAGAACATTTCTTCCTCCTTCCTCCATTTTCTCCCCTGGAGCTTGTTCAGATCTTGTGGACGCCTGCATTTTTATTCGAGCCAAGGTGGCGCAGTGGTTAAAATGCAGCACTGCAGGCTACTGCTAGATCAGCAGGTCAGCGGTTCAAATCCCACCGGCTCAGGGTTGACTCAGCCTTCCATCCTTCCGAGGTGGGTAAAATGAGGACCCAGATTGTTGGGGGCAATATGCTGACTCTCTGTAAACCGCTTAGAGAGGCCTGAAAGGCCTATGAAGCGGTATATAAGTCTACTGCTATTGCTATTATTGCTATTGCTATTCCTGGCAAGAGAATTGGTCCTGGAAACAGGATAATGGGAGAGGAATTAAAGACAAGGAAGGTCATATCAACTTAGCCATGCCTCTTTATTTTCTAATCTCTTGTAGAATGTGATGGCCTTCCCATACTTGTTGGGACTGCAGCTACATGGGGCTGCCTTTGAAGACTTCCTGGAAGCTTCAGCTGGCCCAGAACGCAATGCTACAGGCGGTAATGGATAGTATAGCCATGAAACACCTCTGTTTCCTGAATGGCACCAATTGCTAATTTGCTTCTGGGTACAATTCAAGGTGATGATCATTACTTACAAAGCCCTCATGGACTAAGTCCTGCTTAATTGAGAGATTGCCTGTTTCCCACAGTGTTTGTCTGGCCAATTTGATCTGGCAGGCTTTGTGCTCTGTGTGTTCCTTTGATGTCTTTCAAAAGGTTGTCCAGTCTATTTTTGAAAACCTCCAGTGATGGAGTTCCAAGAACTTCTGGAGGAGGCCAGCCGTTACATTACCATATTTTTCAGAATATAAGACGAACCTTCCCCCCCCCACCAAAAAAAGATGGTGAAAATTTGGGTACGTGTTATTCACTGAATGTAGAATAACATTCTACATTCAGTGAATAACACGTACCCATTCCCACCCACCCACCATCTCCCACCCTTTGGCCTCTGTCTCCCAGCAATTTACCCCCTTGCAGCAAATGGGGGGGGGGGGCTTGCGGAGGCTGCAATAGGCTATAGCAATCCCTGCAGTGTGAAACAGCTGATGGGGAGGCACACTTAAACTGAAAGTGAAACTTGCTGTTTGCTCCACTAGGCAATATGCTGGGAGGCAGAGGCAGATTTTTTTTTCTTGTACTAATCAGGCTGTTTGCTACAAGAAGGTAAGTCAATAACTATAAATGCCTATAGAATGTTCAAATTATTAGACTTGTTTTTTTAAAGACTCCTTTATTATTGTTCTAGACAGCTTAACAAAATGAAGAAGCTTTTAAAAATTAAATGCTTGATCTGAAGAGGCCCAGTGCTATTGTATCTTCTTTTAAAAAGCACAGAATGACTATACTTCCAGAAAGCACATCAATTTTAACAGCATCTGTACAAGTATAGTCTGAAATGTAACACTACAGTGTATAGCAGTAGACTTATATACCGCTTCATAGGCCTTTCAGGCCTCTCTAAGCGGTTTACAGAGAGTCAGCATATTGCCCCCAACAATCTGGGTCCTCATTTTACCCACCTCGGAAGGATGGAAGGCTGAGTCAACCCTGAGCTGGTGAGATTTGAACCGCTGAACTGCTGATCTAGCAGTAGCCTGCAGTGCTGCATTTAACCACTGCGCCACCTTGGCTCTTAATATATTGTCTGTACTGTTTGCTGTTTGTTGCAACAAGGCAAATTGCTGGGAGGCAGAAGCAGATTTTTTCCCCTTGATTTCCTCCCAAAAAGCTAGGTATGTCTTATATTTTGGAGCATCTTATATGCCAAAAAATACGGTAATTGTTCTCATTGACAGGAAGTTTCCTGTCAGTGACAAATTCCTTGTGTGTCCAATCACACTTGGCCAATAAAGAATTCTATTCTCCTTAATTCTAGGCTGGATCTGTCTTCGATAAGCTTTCATCTACCAGTATCCATCAGGGCTGGAGAAATTCTGGCTTTCTAGGTGTTGCTGTGAAGGAATAAGCTTGCATTGAAAATGCTAGAATTCCCCCAATCCGATGGACCATTCCACGAAACATGCTGACTCTGTAAACCGCTTAGAGAGGGCGGGAAAGCACTGTGAAGTGGTATAGAAGTTTAAGTGTTATTGCTATTGCTATAGGCTGCAGCTGGTGAGTGGACAGGGCAAGAGGCTCAGAAGAGACCCTCCCGAGTTTCTTGGATTACAATGACGTTGGAGGCTGAGGGGGAGAACTGTATTTTCAGACTTGCAGGATTCTGTCAATATAGCCTTACTATAATATGGAATTAGCTCATCTCTCATGATTTAGTTTACCCAGTGAGGCCATGGACCAGTGGTGGGTTTCAAAAATTTTTGGAACCTCTTCTGTAGGTGTGGCCTGCTTTCTGGGTCCACTGGTGGAACCTCTTCTAACCGGTTCGGTAGATTTGACGAACCGGTTCTACCGAATAGGTGCGAACTGGTAGGAACCCACCTCTGCCATGGACCCCTGGAGAGAAATATTGAAAGTTATATAGGTAGTCCTCAACTACCTGTATGTCTAAGAAAATATATGCTATGCACCTGAGATAGAGAGCAGGAGCAGCTGCCTTTTGCATCTCTGTTGCAGGGAGGGGGGGGGGGTAGCAACCTCTTGGAAAAATTATCTCATGATGTAATATGAATAGTTGACCTTTGATTTCTAAACGTCAACTTGCAGAGAAGAAAAACAAAACAAAACAAAACTAAGCAAAGATAAGAAAGCAACACAACCAGCTTGGTCAGTTTTTCAAAGGGTAAGACTAGTAACTTGACATGCCTGCCTCTGCTTGTCCCAAAACTTTGATTTGCGTGTAGAAAAAGGTACTAGTCCAGCCTTCTGCACTGCGGAACTGGATGCCTGAATAGAATAGAATAGAATAAAGAACAGAATAAAGAATAGAATAGAATAGAACGCTTTATTGGCCAAGTATGATTGGACGCACAAGGAATTTGTCTTTGGTGTATATGCTCTCAGTGTACATAAAGAAAAATAAAATAGAATACATTCATCAAGAATCATAAGATATAACACAGTGATAGTCATAGGTTACTAATAAGCAATCAAATTATACTAGGAAACAAATAAAATATAAATTTTAACAATACAAGCAACATGGTTATAGTCATAAGTGGAAAGAGATAGCTACTAGGAAGGAAGAGAGTAATAATAGTAATACAATTTTAGTAGGTAATATGATAGCGTTGTGGGAATTATTTGTTTAGCAGAGTGATGGCATTCGGGGAAAAACTGTCCTTGTGTCTAGTTGTTTTGCTGTGCAGTGCCCTATAGCATCGTTATGAGGGTAGAAGTTAAAAACAATTTATGTCCAGGATGTGAGGGAGCTGTAGTTATTTTCACAGCCCCCTTTTTGACTCATATGTTCAGTGCAGTATACATGTCTTCGATGGAAGGCAGGTTAGTAGCAAGGAAGAAAGCAGAGGAAGAAACCGTGTCTTTCCTTGAATATTAGCTAAAAGAAAGAAGGGGAAGGAGCTATGGTGGTTTTCAATTTTCTTTTTATCTTTGTCCTAAAACAAAACTTCTGTCTGTTAAGCTGCAGAACAACAAGATTCTGGTTTTATTTCCCACATCTCCAAAGTATACTTACAGGTTTGCAACTCTGTAAAATCCCAGCATCTAAAATACTGTGCATGCAAATTAAACAAATGAATTTTTGGCGATTATTTCTCCCCCTATTGTTATCAAAAGATTAACACACATTTGAGTGCACAGTGATGGCATTCCATATGTTATTGTGTGGCAAGCGCTAATATACATTTACCCTAAGCGTAATAACATACCTGGGTGGGAGATTTGATTGGTAATTGAATAGGGGAAATGCTACTGCCTTGAATGGGACTGGATAATAGGGAAGGGGGAAAAACCTATGGGGGAGGGGGAAGTAATGTCAAACTGTTGTAAATTATTGCCAAGAAAACAACTCGGTTCATTTGGTCACCTGCAGCTGAGCTGGACTGGACAGTGTTTATTTTCAGAGCCCTCTTTTTGACTCATATGTTCAGTGCAGTATACATGTCTTCGATGGAAGGCAGGTTAGTAACAAGGAAGAAAGCAGAGGAAGAAAGCACATCTTTCCTTGAATATTAGCTAAAAGAAAGAAGGGGATCCTTCTTTATCCTTCCAAAGATCAGTTCTTTTTAAAAAAATGTTCTTTTGTTCATATTCTTAACCAGCTTGCAAGCCAGGTTAAGTTTAGAGATTGAAATGGCACAAAGTGACCCAGTGGGGTTCAGGATCGACCAGGGCAGGGAATCTTAATCCGCATTTCCCAAGGAGTAAATGTCCCTGATTCTAATATTATGCCACCTGCAGTAGTGCAGCCCACTACATGCTCGCTTAAAAAGAAAAAGAAAAAGAAAGAAAGCCGTTGAGTTCAGCGAGGCTTACCAAACAGGTATAGTAGGATCGCAGGACGCTTACCTGGAAATAAAGCCCAAGACAACTCCAGGCAGGCTGCCTTCTCAAGAGCTCAAACGCCGGGCGACCCCGGGGAATTGCTTCGCCCCCGCAGGGCTGCCGTCGTTGCAGAGATGCGGGGGAGCCCGGGCTCGCGTCCAAAGAAAATAAACAGCCGTCTCACGTTCCCAACAAACCCCCATTGGAAGGGGGGGGGTCAGTGGGAGCGTTGTGCCTGCTCTCGGCGCGTCCCTTTCGCTCTAGACGCGCCGCTGGGAAGACGAGCGAGGTTAGGTTGCCTGGAGGACGCGGCGAGCAGTTCTGGCGGTGGGGAAGGCGGTGGCTTCGGGAGATAGGCGCCTCTGTCTGGCCTTTCGCCAGCTCTATCCCGGCCTGCTGGGAGCCTCCTCTTCCTTGCCCTGCTTTCCGGGCCCGTCCCACTTTCCCTCGCTCACCTGTGCGGCGGCAGAAAACCTTTCCCGCGGCGTTTTGCACGGCCGCGCCACCTTTCCACTTTCACTAGGGCGGTCTGGACCGGGAAGGCAGCGCTCGCGTATTGTGCTCTCCACCTGTGGTCTTGTGCGCTCTCTCTCTCTCTCTCTCACACACACACATACACACACAATCTCTCTTTTACATACACCCTCCCTCCCTCGTTCTCTCTCTCACATACACACAATGCCTCTCTTACACACAGAATCTTTCTTACACACACCCTCCCTCGTTCTCTCTCCCTCCCTCTCTCACACACACTCACTCCCTCATTCTTCCTCCCTCTTTCACTCACACACTCACCCTCTCTCGTTCTCTCCCTCCCTCCCACTCTCTCTCTCACACACTCCCTGGTTCTCTCTCTCTCACACACACACATACAATCTTTTTCTAAACACACAATCTCTCTCACACACTCTTGTTCTCTCTCTCTCACACACAGTCTCTCTCTTACACACAAAATCTCTCTCTCTCTCTCTCCTCTCTCTCTCACACACACACTCCTTCCCTCCCTCCCTCATTCTCTTTCCCACGCTCTCACCTGTGATGTTTTGGCATTCTATTCCCTTGACCTGAAGGGCAAGCCCTTCCTTTGTTTTCCCATTTGACAAGGACCACAAAGTTCGCAACCTTTCCGGAATGCAGATTTCACCTGTGTGAATCCCCTCCCTCTTTACATCTCTTCACCACCCTCTACTTAGTTCCCCTTTTCTCTTGTTTGCTTTTAGCAGTGAGTGAGCACAGTTTCACCTGGCCCACAAGATCCACCTTTCTTCATCCCAATTTGCATCAGAAACTGAAATAAACAGTTTCTTTATTATCTATGCTTCTTTGTAAGCTTCTTGTAATCAAACTGTCAGATGGCATGTTTCTATCAGGTAGCTTTTCTTTGTAAGGCCACAGACATTCCCTGTTCTTCTAACTTTACTCTTTCTTGTACCAAAGGTGCTTTTTCAGAGGCAACTGGACTTTCTTGGGTTTTTTTAAAAGTCATTTTGCTTCTCATCCAAGAAGCTTCTTCAGCTCTGACTGGACAGGGGGAATGGAAGGGTTTATATTCCAATGAAATCCTTCCATTCCCCACTGTCCTGTCAGAGCTGAAGAAGCTTCTTGGATGAGAAGCAAAACGTCTTCAAAAGAAAAAACAAGAAAGTCCAGTTGCCTCCTGAAAAAGCATCTTTCGGACAACCATGACCTGGGTGACAGAATCTCCAGAGACTTTTATTCTTTCTTCTTATTCTAAGCCACATTATTTTCTAAGTACATGTTCTTAAAAATGTTAAATTAAGTCTGATGCAAAAACAGCACACTTTATTTTCCACATTCCTATTCCTGTGCTACAAAACCTATGCACTGAATGTCTCAATTTCCATCAGTTGCCGCCCATCAGTTACCATCCATCAGTCCTGGCACAGTGGTTAGAATGCAGTACCGCAGGATACTTCTGCTGACTGCCGGCTCAAAGTTGACTCAGCCTTCCATCTTTCCGAGGTGGATAAAATGAGGATCCAGATTGTTTGAGGGGGGGGAATATGCTGACTCTGTAAACAGCTTAGAGAGGGCTGTAAAGCACTGTTGAAGTGGTATATAAGTAAGTCTAAGTGCTATTGCGAATCAGTTACCATCATTGCAAAAGTCCACATTGCTTGCACACTCTACCCTGATATCCTATGTTTTTTGGGGAAAACACGAGATGCATAGGAAAGCCATCACCAGCAGCATAAATAACTGGGAGCAAACAACTGTGCACATAATAATATACACCTGCATAAGATACCGCTGCGTCATAGAAGGTGCAGAGGACATTCCCTAAATTTTAAGGCAAAGATTGGGATGTTGATTCAGCAGCCACAGATTTGCGAGCCCACCCCTCTCTGGTTATCATGCACACTTTCCTAACGATGCTTTAAGAAAGTTTACAATCTCCGTTTCCAAGCCCCTCTCAAGCTTTCCCACTCGCTGGGCTTTCATCCCCCATCCCTGCAAAATCAATCGCTCAGATCATCACGCCTGTCATCGCCCCCCACCCCCAAATCCTGATTTCCCCCGTGGGCGCTCTATCCTCCGCTTCCTCCCCATTCTTGTCTCTCCCCCTGCTGAAATGGTTAAAGCAGCGGATCCACCATTCCTAGAGAGGAGGGAACAGGAAATGCCGGCCAGGGCCCCTTTAGAAGGGGAGGGGGCGCGGACTCTTCCTGTCCCGCCCCCTTTCCATTCTCCCAGCGGACAGCTCAGTCCGCGACTGGCGGCGACTGCAGGTGGACCAACCTTTGTTACTCGTCCGCCCGCCCGCCCGGCGAGGGAAGGTCAGCCCGGGAGAACCGAGAGGAAGACCCACCGGGCGGGCGGACAAGAGATCGAAGCCCGCGGCGGGAGCGGGGAAGGTCAGCGTCTTTGGGCCGGCTTTGCAAAGCGGAGGGAGGCGAGGCAGGGCTCCGGGGGAGAGTGGGGGGGACGACGGACTCCGGGGACGCGCGTCCATATTGTTTTCGGGTTGCCTCTTACCAGTTTTTCTCCCCGGGGAGCTCCAGGTCTTTTTCTGCCTCGGGAGGAAAAAGCGGGGTCCACCCAAAAAGGGGTGCTGCAAGGGAGGCGGGATCGGGCAGGCGAGAGTCAACCCTCCCCTCCGTCCTTTGCCTTCCCGGGGGAGGGGGCTTCAAGGAGTCGTCCTTATTGTTCCCTAAGCGCTGGACAGAGGTTTTCCACGAGCCTGGATTTACTGGTGGTCTCCCATCCAGGCCTGGGCTAATCAAGTTTTGCTTGGCCGATGATCAGCCAGGATTGAGTTGTCTTTCTTGCTCTCTGAGCTTGCTTGTTTTCTTGCAGGCGTTTGGTGACCCAAACTAGGTAACATCATCGGTGCTAGTAAGGAATTGAGTTTGCTGTCAGTTTATATTCTGGTGGGTTGCCATGTCAGTGTTGGTGGGTTTGGTGGTCTTAGAGATTCTTTGGTTGGGTTGTTTGGCATCCTGACAAATCAGTCATCAATAAACAGGTAGAATAGAAATAGAGTTCTTTAGTGGCCAAGTGTGATTGGACACATAAGGAATTTGTCTTTGGTGCATATGCTCTCAGTGTACATAAAAGAAAAGATACATTCGTCAAGAATCATACCGTATAGCACTTAATGATAGTCATAGGGTACAAATAAGCAATCAAATCATACTAGGAAACAATCAATATAAATAGTAAAGATACAAGCAACAAAGTTACAGTCATGAGTGGGAGGAGATGGGTGATAGGAACAATGAGAAGACTAATAGCAATAATAATGCAGCCTTAGTGAATAGTTTGACAGTGTTGAGGGAATTATTTGTTTAGCAGAGTGATGGCGTTCAGGAAAAAACTCTGCAGGGGGATGTGGCACCTCTCCCTGCATGGCCCATTTTTGGTCCAAGGATGCTTGGACAGGCCCAAAACAGGGTGCACATGCTTGGGGGGGGGAGAGTGGGGGGAGCGCATGGACATGCTTAGGGGTGCGGGGTGCATTGCATTATGAGTGGGCATGCGAGCGTGTGGTGTTGCACATTTTGGCACGTGATGACAAAAAAGGTTAGCCATCACTGATCTATATACTATGCAAAAGAGACAAGCAACCAGCCCAAAATAGAACAAAAAAGATCCAAAGACCTCTCCAGCAGCAAGCAGCACCCAGATCAGCATTAGATTAACTCCAAGTTTAACATCAGACCAACAATCAAGTAATCAAGAAGCTGCAAAAGAACCATCAGTAAACGGCCCAACCAAAGAATCTCTAAGGCCACCCTCCCACCAACAGGAAAAGCCACCAGAACTTAAACCGACAGCAAACCGCCCGCCCTACTGATGATGTTACCTAGCTTGGGTTATGAAACGTCTGCAAGAAAACAAGCAAGCTCAGAGAGCAACAAAGATCCTTGAGCTACATATATTCTCCTTGATTGGCAGCCAGGGTTGGCTCAGTGTCACGTCAAGATGCCTGGCTACCTGTTAAAAGGGATTGGAAAGGGGAGGGGGGAGGAATGTCGATCAATAATGACTGCATGTGGGTCATAAATTGAGGACTGTGGCTTATTCAGTCTTTCACGGGAGCGACATTTGCAACCCTGATCCTGGGAAATGATTGCAGGGGGAATGTATCAATCCAGATACTGCATTGTATGCTAGCAGAGGATTTGCTTGGTCTGGGAAATGGGAACTGCTGCTCTGCCATAACACTATCAGGATAATAGAATAACAGTTTGAAGGGTCTCCTTGGAGATCTTCTAGTCTAACCCCCTGCTCAAGCAGGAAATCCTATACCATTTCAGACAAATTGTTGTCCAATCTCTTCTTAAAAACCTCCAGTGTTGGGAGTATTCACAAAGCCGTTCCATTGCTTTGTTTTCATTGTTACAAAATTTTTCCTTAGTTCTAGGTTAGTTCTCTCCTTGATTAGTTTCCATCCATTGTTTCTTGTCCTGTCCTCAGGTGCTTTGGAGAATAACTTGACTCCCTCTTCTTTGTGGCAGCCTCTGAGATATTGCAACGCTGCTATCATGTTGCTCCTAGTCCATCTTTTCATTAAACTAGAGTGTAGGGTAATTTAGACTAGACTTAGTGGCTAGTAACCCTGATATTTGCTACGTTAATTTCTAAAGAAAACAAGAATGAAAATGTTGTTCTGCTTAGCCAATTCCCTTTGAAGTATCTGGTTGGCCAATAGGAATGCTGGTCTGGATTGGCCTTTGATCTGAACTCTTCTTGAACTCCCCCCCACCCCCACCCTGTTCTTCCATACTGTGTTTAGAATAGAATAGAATTCTTTATTGGCCAAGTGTGATTGGACACACAAGGAATTTGTCCCCAGTGCATAAGCTCTGATGTACATACAAGAAACAAGTGATAAGTCATGATTATAATCATCATAAAATGCATTAATCAAAAATCATAATATGCAAAACTGTGATAGTCATAGGATACTAAATAAGCAATCAACATAAAGCATACTAGGAAAATAAATGAAAAAATATAAATTGTAAGATACAAGCAACAAAGCTATAGTCATAAGAGGATAAGGAAATAGGTAATAGGAAAGATGGACAAGTTTAATAGTAATACAGCCCTCCTAGAGGGTTTGACGGTGTTGTAGGAGTTGTTTAGCAGAGTCATGGCATGGGGGAAAACTGTTCTTGTGTCGAGTTGTTTTGGCGTGCAATCCCCTAGAGCATCATCTTGAGGGAAAAAGTTGAAAACAGTTTATGTCCAGGATGTGAGGAGTCTGTAGGTATTTTCACAGATTTAGTCCAAATTCCCAGTCATGTCAAGTTGCTTGTCAATCAATCCTTGCAGTATGTGTAATGTCCAAGAATGCATGTCTGCTTAGAAACAGCTTCTAAATATTGTGTGATTTCTTATTGCATTTTGATTTTTTTATCTGGGAAAATGGAATTGTAATTTCTCTTCCACATGAATTCAAGATATCTTAAGGTCACAGTGACAAGACTTAGTCTAACATAAGAGCGGAATTTCTGAATATAGAAACCACAAACAATATCCCTAAGTTTCTTGGGGATAAAAACTATATAACAGACAGGAAGTAACAGGTGAAGCTAGGCAAAATCACATCAGATACTTGTACAATTAGCACAGGAGCCCCCTAGGGCTGTGTGCTCTCTCTCCACTTCTCTCTCTATACCTATGACTGCATCTCAAACGATCCATCTGTTAAACTACTGAAGTTTGCAGATGGTACTACAGTGATTGGTCTCATTTGAGACAACGATGAAACTGCATACAGACGGGAGGTTGAACAACTAGCCTCGTGGTACGACCGGAACAATCTGCAACTGAACACACTCAAAACCATAGAAATGGTGTTAGACTTTAGGAGAAACCCTCCCATACTACCACCTCTTACAATACTAGACAACACAGTATCAACAGTAGAGATCTTCAAATCTCTAAGTTCTATCATATCAAGACCTAAAATGGACACCTAACATCAAAAACATCATCAAAAAAGCGCAACAAAGAATGTTCTTCCTGTGCCAACTCAGGAAGCTCAAACTGCCCAGGGAGCTGCTGATACAGTTCTACAGAGGAATTACTGAGTCTGCCATCTGCACCTCTATAACTGCCTTGTTTGGTTCTGCATCCCAACAAAACAGACACAGACTTATGAGAATAATTAGAACCGCAGAAAAAACAGTTACTACCTGCACACTGCACAAGTCAAAAAGAGGGCTATGAAAATATTTACACACCCCTCACATCCTGGACATAAATTGTTTCAACTCCTACCTTCAAAACGACACTATAGAGCAACTGCACACCAAGACAGTTAGACACAAGAACAGCCATCACTGTTCTTCACATCCACCAAATGCCATCACTCTGCTAAATAAATAATTCCCTCAACACTGTTACACTATTCACTAAGGCTGCATTACTCTTACTGTTAGTCCTCTCATCGCTCCTATCACCCATCTCCTCCCACTTATGACTGTAGGACTAACTGTTGCTTGTATCCTTATGATTTATATTGATATTGTTTCCTGATTGCTTATTCGTAGCCTATGACTATCATTAAGTGTTGTACCTTATGATTCTTGACAAATGTATCTTTTCTTTTGATGTACACTGAGAGTATCTGCACCAAAGACAAATTCCTTGTGTGTCCAATCACACTTGGCTAATAAATAATTCTATTTTATTCTATCTGCCTGTCTGTATGCATTACTATATAAAGATACTAGCAGCAGACTATTATGAAAATGAATATGTTGCCTTTTATACATTAGAAATATATGGTACTATTTAAATGGAAATAATTGGATAATTATTAAATGGCAATAAATGGATAGCAAAATCCCAATTAATGGATTAATGGGTAACAATTAATGGATAGCAATTAATGGATTAATGGATAGCAATTAATGTAATGATAGTAAATGGTGAACATGTGTCCCCACGGCACTGAAATTAAATAAAGATGCTAACAGCAGCCTATTATGATAATGAATATGTTGTCTTTTCTATATTAAAAATATGCAGTTCTATTTAAATAGAAATAACTGCATTTAATAGATAACAATAAATGGATAGCAAACTCCAATTAATGGATGGCTAAATAGATGTCATTTGATTAATGTCTGATGCTTGGTGACTGACTCATATTGATGACAGTTGCTGTGTCCCGGGGTCACGTGAGCCCCTTTTGCGACCTTCTGACAACCAAAGTCAACGGGGAAGTCAGATTCGCTTAACAACTCCGTTATTAACTTAGCAGCTGCAGGGATTCACTTAACAACGGTGGCAAGAAAGATCGTAAAACCCGGCAAAGTTCACTTAACAAATGTCTCGCTTAGCAGAATAAAATTTGGGCTCAATTGTGGACATAAGCCGAGGACTCCCTGTATAGGAAGGGGAAAGCGCGCATCAAATATGCAAGATAGCGAGCATAGCATCTGAGCCCTGCCCCTTTTTTATTCTGCATCCAATGGCAATGCTCGTCGAAAAGGAGGCAGGGCTTGTGTCTCAATGCTACTCCTGCCATTTTGACCCCCCCCTCCTCTCTCATTGCCACAGCAATAGAGAATTCCTGCAGGGGCCAATTCCTAACTGGGAAATGTAGGAAAAGGCAACACTGTACGGTTGGAAGGGCAGCTCATTAACTTAAGTTAATGTTTACATATAAGGGTTGCCTGTCAGCCAAAGGTCTTCTATGTTGCAATCATGGCAATACTTTAAACCAGTGTTTCTCAACCTTGGTGAGTTTAAGATGTGTGGACTTCAACTCCCAGAATTCCCCCGCCAGGAGTTAAAGTCCACACATCTTAAAAGTCGCCAAGGTTGAGAAACACTGGTTTAAAGTATTGCCATGATTGCAACACATATATTGTTTAAACCCTGGTTTAAACGGGTCAGGTTTTTTGGGGAAAAGGGGGCATGCAGAGGCTTTGGGAAGCTTCTAGAGTGCTCCTGGGGGCTGGGCAAAACTGGCCCGTTCCCCCCTCTTTTTTGCCCCCCCCAGCCCCCAGGAGCACTTTGCAAGCCTCCCAAACCCTCTGCATGTCCATTTTTGCAAAGGGGCAGGGTTTCGGGAGGCCAAAAATGCTGTATTCAGTGTATAAGACGCACCCAGATTTTCACCCTCTTTTTTGAGGGAAAAAGGTGCGTCTTATATTCCGAAAAATACGGTAATAGCACTAGTGCATCTTAGGCATTACTTCTTTCTTAAGGAAGGATTAAATGCCTTCAAATTTGATTTTGGAATGGAAAAGCAGAAGCACTAGAAATACAGCTAGTCCTCAACTTACAGCAGTTCATTTAATGACTGTTCAAAATCACAACAGCACCAAAAATAGTGATTTCTGACCACATTTCACACTTGTGACCCTTGCAACATCCCCAGTGGTCACGTGATTTACATTTGAATGCTTGACAACTGGTTCATATTTATGACGGTTGTAGTGTCCCGGGGTCATGTGGTCGCCTTTTGCGACTTCCTGACAAACAAATTCAATGGGGAAGCCAGATTTCGCTTAACAGCCGTGTTACTAATTTAACAACGGTAGAGATTCATTTCACAAATGTGGCAAGAAAAGTCGCAAAACATGGACAAAACTCAAAACAAATTTCTAACTTAGCAAACTTAAATTCTGGGCTCAGTTGTGGTCGTATGTCGAGGACCACCTGTAAATGTAGAAATTGGGAGGGGGGGGGAATGATCTGAAAAATATTAAGGAGAAAAATTTGCTTCCAGTTCGTGCCATGTGATCATGGTGAGGCTCTTGATTCCTCCTGCCAGGTCTGGGAAGAAATTGATACATGCCTCTTCATGGTATTCTCTTTTTTTCCCCGCTAGGCATCAGGTGTGAGTGGAGAAAGAGAGAGTCGCTTCTGCTAAGACGGACGAAGTTCTCTCTCTGATTCGGTAAAGATCCAACTCCCCATGGAGGCCATCGCGGAAGAGGATGAAAATGCGAGCTTGCTGGGTAAGAGAATTTGGGGGCAGCTGGACCAAGACAATTCGCTCAGTGGTGGGTTCCAGACAGTATGCCCTGGTACGGGCGTACCAGTGGGCACTGTTGCGGAACGCTGTTTTGATGGAACTGCCTGCGTTCCTTACCTGTTTTTAAGCCAATCGGGCCATTTGCACACCCGTGTACAGTGCCTGCATGACCTCTGCTAAGCAGCTGGAGCGTCACAGGGTGGTGGGTGCGCTTGTGTGCGCAGCATACGTGCCCGAGGTGGATGCCCAGCCCTGTCACAGTGTACTGGTTGCGACGGGATCCGGAACCCACCACTCACTTTGCTTCCAGAAACAAATAATAAGAGGGAATTTCTTGCTCTTTCCATGTCCAGGCCACTTCTGGCCTGGGAACTATATCTTACTTCAATATAGCTACTCTTTCACTGACAAAAGTTCATTTAGTGGCCGTCCGAAGTTACAATGGCAGTGAAAAAAGTGACTTACGACCGCGTTTCACAATTACAAACCGTTGCAGCAGCCCCGTGGTCATGTGATCACAATTCAGACACCCGGCAATTGATTCATATTTATGACGGTTGCGGCGTCCTGGGGTCACGTGATACCCTTTTGCGACCTTCTGACAAGCAAAGTCAATGGGGAAGCCTGATTCAATTAACAACTGTGTGACTAACTTAACAACTGCAGTGATGCACTTAACAACTGCAGCAAGAAAAGTCGTAGAATGCGGCAAATCTCACTTAACAAATGTCTCACTGAGGAACAGAAACTTTGGGCTCAATTATGGTCGTAAGTCGAGGACCAACTGTGCTGGTGATGGGAAAGTACCCTGGGCCGCATTCAAGCAAGCAGGCTAATTCAGAGGCCAAGCTGGTTAGCTGATTTTGTCCTTTAGGAGAGCTGTCAGAAAATGTCTGAAGATTCTTTTTCTTCTTCTTCTGCCATGTTCGTCATTGGATGTTGCTGATCATGTTGGTGATCCTATTTTTGTCAACAGCCGCATGAAAAAGTGCTGCTGAGATTTGTCCAAACCAGACCCTTAGATTTTGAAGCCCTGATGTTCTTCTTCTGCCTGGACCTCTTTTGCCTTCAGTCTTTCCCTGGAGGATGAAGTGAAGTATGCCGTATTTTTCTGGGTGTCACATACTGTATTTTTCGGAGTATAAGACGCACCTTTCCCCCCAAAGAGGGTGAAAATCTGGGTGTGTCTTATACACTGAATACAGCATTTTTGGCCTCCCAAAACCCCGGCCCCTTCACAAAAATGGACATGCAGAGGGTTTGGGAGGCCTGCAAAATGCCCCTGGGGGCTGGGGAGGGCAAAAACGAGTGAAAAACGGGTTCATTTTTTGCTCATTTTTGTCCCCCCCTCCAGCCCCCAGGAGCACTCTAGAAGCCGCCTAAAGGCTATGCATGCCCTTTTTTGGCAAAAAAATTGCAAAAAGCGGGCCGTTTTTTGCTTGTTTTTGCACCCTCCCTCCAGGAGCACTTTGCAGGCTTCTCAAACTTTCTGCATGCCCCGTTTTTCACAAAAAAATGAGGTGTGCAGAGAGTTTGGGAGGTCTGCAGAGTGCAGAAACTTTTTAATAAAATATTTACCTCTTCAAAATCTTGGTGCATCTTATACTCTGGTGCGTCTTATACTCTTATAAATACAGTAACATGTCCAAAATATTCTAGCTTTTGCTTTTTTTATGGTTTTGATGATTGGCTTCCTGCCATGGCTGCCTTCCTTTGCCTACTGGCAGGGCCGATCCTGCAATTCAGAGAAAGCCAGTCTTTGCCTTGGTTCCTGGTGTAAGTTCAGAGCAAAGCAAGGCATGAAAAGGAATATTCGCAACAAGATTATTGAGGCTGTGTTTGTGTGCGTGGGTGTATTAAAAAAAGGTTAAAAGTAGTTGTGACTGCGCAACTGAATCCCTGTCCCTTATACACGGGTTTAAAAAAAAGGTAGTCAGGGCTATGACCATGGCAGATTTTAGTATTACTTTTTAACTTCCCTGTGGATGCTTGTGGTGATCAGGAAAATAAGTCCACTGTAGAAAGGATGTACGTTGTGGGAAGCTCCCAGGATGGATTCAAGCAACAAATGTACAGCTATTAGCCTCAATGTATGACCACAATTGAGCCCAAAATTTCCGTTGTTAAATGAGACAGTTTTTAAATGAGTTTCGCCCCATTTTACGACTTTTCTTGCCACAGTAGTTATGTGAATCACTATAGAGTTGTTAAGTGAACCTGACTTCCCATTCCCTTTGCATGTCAGAAGGTCACAAAAGATGATCACATGACCTGGGACACTTCAACCGTCATAAACATGAGCCAGTTGCCAAGCATCCGAATTTTGATGACGTGACCACAGGGAATGCTGCAATGGTCACAAGTGTGAAAATGGTCATAGGTCACTGTTTTCAGTGCCGTAACTTTGAATGCTCCCTAAACGAATGGTTGCAAGTCAAGGACTTACCTGCACCCCAGTGAGTCAAGGGTGTTGGGCTTGCTTGCGGGAGAATTCTGGGAGTTGAAATCCTCCTATCTGAAAGTTGCTAAGATTGAGAATTGCTTATCTAATGCTTGCTGGGTCAGCTGCTTTGCACAACACCCTGGATCCTTCACTGACTTGGTGAAATTTGGGAAATAGCTACTGAGCTGTAGTGGTCCGCCAGTGGCCTGCAGAGCTGGCAGCAGATTCGGACAGTGAGGAGGTTGGGGAGGAACATTGGCCAGTCCTAGAGTCTGGAGAAGACTCTGATGAGGGCTTTGTATTGGAGGCAGAGAGGGGGCCAGGGCCATCTGACAGTTATCAACTGCCTTCAGAGTCAGACATCAGTGAGGCAGATGAACACTGGAGCCTGTTCCCAGCATGTGCATGCACAGAGTTGCCAGATGAAGTGAATAGCTAAGGAACAAGGGTTGACTGGGAAGTAAGGCCACAAGTGGACCAAGAATGGCCTCTCCCAGAGAAAATAAAAGAGGAGTGAAAGGAGAGTGGAGTTTGCACTCTCCGAGACTCCTTGCCAAGTTTTACAGATATCGGCCTTTCAGCTCTCCAAGCCAGATAAGGTCTGCGACAATGGTGGGTTGCCAATTTTTTTTACTACTGGTTCGGGTACGCATGTGCAGAAGCATCCGGGCCATTGGGCGGAGCCTCCTGCTGCCGCTACTACTGGTTCGTCCGATCCGGGCCAAAGCGGGAGCAACCCACCTCTGGTCTGTGACAGTAAATCCTCCCTTGAAAGATTTTGCTGGATGTGATGGAGCAGAATCCACAGTAAATTAATCAAAGGGGTTTTTGTCGGGACAAGGAGTTTGCTTCATGCTCTCGGGAACATGAGCAGACAAACCAACGGCATATGGTACTTTTCATATTCCTGTAATCCATTGGCTGCTTTTTTTTTTTTTAATTCTTACAGGCAACGGGGAAGTGACAGAGCCCAAGGTGGCAACCTGTTGGATGGTGAGACCTGACTATATGGAATTCAACCGGGATTTGCTGGAGGAAAACATGTACGAGTTTCCTGGGATATCTATGGTCGAGGAGGGGAGCCATTCAGAAGCTGCGGTTGAAGCGGCTTCCTTTTGTGCAAAAGGCCCCAGTTGTACCAGCACCCTCCCAGACTCCTTTAACAACCAGAAATCCACGGTTAGAGAGAAACCCTACAAGTGCTCATTCTGCGGGGAAAGTTTCAAGCAGCGTTCCTACCTGGTCAAGCATGAGAGGACGCACACGGGGGAAAAACCCTACAAGTGCTCGGTGTGTGGGAAAAGCTTCAGCCAGAGTTCCCACATCATTACGCACGAGAGGACTCATACCGGAGAGAAACCCTACCAGTGCTCGGACTGCGGGAAGAGCTTCAACCGCAAAGCCAACCTCCTGGCTCACGAGAGGACCCACACGGGGGAGAAACCCTACGCCTGTTCCGATTGCGGCAAGTGCTTCAGTCAGAGTTCGTGGCTGATGGCTCATAAAATCATCCATACCGGGGAGAAGCCGTTCAAGTGTTTGGTCTGCGGGAAGCGCTTCAATAACCGCTCGAGTCTCATTAAACACAAGCGGTCCCACTCGGAAGAGAAACCCTACATTTGCTCGGACTGCGGGAAGTCCTTCAAGGAGAGCTCTAAGCTTATTAAACACCAAAGGATTCACACGGGCGAGAAGCCATACCGGTGCCCGTTGTGCGGCAAAGGTTTCTGCTTCAAGTCCAGCCTGAGCCAACACGAGCGGACGCACACGGGGGAGAAGCCCTACACCTGCTGCGTGTGCGGGAAAACCTTCCGGCAGAAGTCGCATCTCATCAGGCATGAGAAGATGCACATGGGAGACAAGTCCTACTCCTGTTGAGAACTGCCGAAAAACCATCGGCTGGGGCTCCAGATAGCCACAGGATAGACGTTCTCCCTGCAGGGAGAGAAACAGATGAAGTTCAGCCAGCACCTGTGGTCTCAGAAGTAAAAAAGAAAAAAACAAATGAGGAATTGGAAGGACAGTGATCTGGGACTTGAAAAACAAATTCATTTAAGCCTGCTTTGTAAATCTTTTTGCAATTTTCTTTTTTCTAATAAAAGAAAACCAAAGTAGATCTCCCAACTTAGTCTGTCAGTCCTTCTTTCAAGCTTCTCAAACTGAGTTGCACTTTGAGGTAAGATGGGCAGCCTATAAAATTTGCATATAAATAAATTATAGAGTCTACCTCCTTAGAATTTATTCTGCTCTGTTCTATTCTATTCTATTATTCTATTCTATTCTATATTAGAGTAGAAGGTAGTCTAAGGTAAGATGGGCATATATATAAATTTTATATATAAATTTTAGAGTTGATCTCCATAGAATAGAATAGAATATAGAATATAGAATATAGAATATAGAATATAGAATATAGAATATAGAATATAGAATATAGAATATAGAATATAGAATATAGAATATAGAATATAGAATATAGAATGGAATATAGAATATAGAATAGAATAGAATTCTTTATTGGCCAAGTATGATTGGACACACAAAGAATTTGTCTTTGGTGCATATGCTCTCAGTGTACATAAGGAGAAAAAAATACATTCATCAAGAATAAAAAGATACAACAGTGATAGTCAAGATTACTAATAAGCTATCAAATCATACTAGGAAACAATATAAACCATAAGGATACAAGCAACAAAGTTGCAGTCCTGCAGTCATAAGTGGGGGGAGATGGGTGATAGGAACAATGAGAAGACTAATAGTAATAGTAATGCAGACTTAGTGAATAGTTTTACAGTGTTGAGGGAATTATTTGTTTAGCAGAGTGATGGCGTTTGGGGAAAAATCTTTCCTTGTGTCTAGTTGTTCTGGAGTGCAGTGCTCTATGATGTCATTTTGAGGGTAGGAGTTGAAACAATTTATGTCCAGGATGTGAGGGGTCTGTATATATTTTCATGGGCCTCTTTTTGACTCGTGCAGTGTACAGGTCCCCAATGGAAGGCAGGTTGGTAGTAATTGTTTTTTTTCCCTGCAGTTCTGATTCTCCTCTGAAGTCTGTGTCTGTCTTGTTGGGTTGCAGAACCAAACCAGACAGTTATAGAGGTGCAGATAACAGACAGTCCTGATTAGCAGGGGGCTGCTTCCTCCTTCGAAGGAGGGCCTCTTGCAGAAATTGGGGTGGGTGGGTGGGAGAGGCCGACCCAATGAAGAGAAAAGGAAAACAGGTAAAGGGGAACTGGTGTCCTAAATAACCACCACACTGCAGTGTGTTTTGTGACAGTGGGACTGCATTGGAGGCCGTTCTTACATCAACTCTTAACACATTGAAAGTGATTCACATTAGTTCAGGGAATTTATTACTGTAATACAATAGCAGAGTTGGAAGGGACCTTGGAGGTCCACTAGTCCAGCCCCCTGCCTAGGCAGGAAACCCTATACTGTTTCAGACAAACGGCTATCCAACATCTTCTTAAAGACTTCCAGTGTTAGGGCATTCACAATTTCTGGAGGCAAGCTGTTCCACTGATTAATTGTTCTAACTGTCAGGAAATTTCTCCTCAGTTCTAAGTTGCTTCTCTCCTTGATTAGTTTCCACTCATTGCTTCTTGTTCTACCCTCAGGTGCCTTGGAGAATAGTTTGACTCCCTCTTCTTTGTGGCAACCCCTGAGATATTGGAACACTGCTATCACGTCTCCCCTAGCCCTTCTTTCTATTAAACTAGACATACCCAGTTCCAGTTAGTCATTAAAACACGAGTAATTGTACTATAAAGCCCCCTGCTTTAACTCAAGAAAGGCCGCAGAGAGGATCAAAAATATTTTCCAATAGAATCGTATATAATTCTTGTTTTTAAGTTTGAATTTACAGGTAGTCCTCAACTTACAACCACAATTGAGCCCAAAATTTCTTTTTCTAAGTGTGACATTTGTGAAGTGAATTTGCCCCATTTTTAGACCATTCTTGCCACAGTTGTTAACTGAATCACTGCAATTGATAAATTAGTAACATGGTTGTTAAGGGAAACTGGTTTCCCTATTGACTTTGCTTGGCAGAAGGTTGCAAAAGGTCACATGGCCCCTGCATCCTTGAACTGTCATAAATGTGAGTCAATTGCCAAGCACCTGAATTTTGATCACGTGACCATGGGGATGCTGTAACAGTCATAAGTGTGAAAAATGGTCATGTCACATAACACAACTGCCAAGTAACCTTATTCTTCCATCCTCCATTTCAAGAAGCCTGATCATCAGTTCCTCCTTCAGCTTCGCAGGCTTGCAAGATGGGAATGGGAAACTGACTCCAAATACAGGTAGTCCTCGACTTACAACAGTTCATTAAGTGACAGTTCAAAGTTACAACGGCACCGAAAAAAGTGACTTATGATCATTTCCCAAACAACAGTTGGCAGCATCGCTATGGTCACATGATCAAAATTCAGATTGATCATAGCAACTGATTCATATTTAAGACAGTTTCAGTGTTCCAGGATCATGTGATCACCTTGTCAACTTGTAAAGCGTTTCCATGACTACTATCAAGTTGACATAGAAAAAGAAAGGAGAATTCCATGCATACCTTTGGCCAGAGTCAGGTCTCATATTCCTACAGCTGGCGTGTGAAATGCGCATGTTCATAGCCGGCCGCAGCACCTTGTTGGTGGATGTGATTTATGACACAGACAGAAAGGAGGGGATACAGGGGTAAAGTTCTAACGCAATTAAGCGGATATCAGTTTCGGCTCCACAGAAGAACATGCCAAAATGTTGATCCTAATAAATGAATGGATTTCTTTTGAACTTTGTCTCGAGGCTCGTAAATTAACTAGGTCATCTTTTGGAAACTTCATACACCTTTTGTGACCTGACAAGCAAAGTCAATGGGGGAGTAAGATTCATGTACCAACTGGCTTGCTAACTTAACAACTACAGTGATTCACTTAACTGTAGCAAGAAAGTTTTAAAGTGAGGGGGGGGGGGCAATCTAATAAATCAATTTTAATGTTTTAAAGCAGGAGTGTCAAACTCCGGCCCGTGGGGTGCTTAGATCTGGGTCACGGGGCTGCCCTGGAAACAGCGAAGGCCCAGTCTGCAGTGCCTCTGCCAGTGAAAATGAAGTTCTATTTTCATTGGCAGAGGGCTGTAGGATGCTGTCATGGCTGAAAAGAGGGCCCTGGGGGCACGCATGGCCCACTCAAGCTCCGTTTTAGCTGGCAGAGGTCTGCAGGCCCTTACGATTGAAAACAGATCGGGAACCCGTTTTCACTGGCAAAGCTCTGAGGCCACCATAATTGCCCCCAACACGAGTGATGTCAAGCTGACCACGCCCACGCCAGCCCCCCAAGGTTCAAACACAACCCTGATGCAGCCCTCAATGAAATTGAGTTTGACACCCCTGTTTTAAGGGATTCATGAACCAGTCAGTCAAGGGGCAATAGTTTTGAAAAATAAGTTCCAAGCTGGGGGCAGCAACTTTGAAAAGGGGCCTCCATCAAGTGTTAATACCACTTTATAATGCCTTAGTAAGGCCACACTTGGAATACTGCGTTCAGTTTTGGCCGCCATGATGTAGAAAAGATGTGGAGACTCTAGAACAGAGTGCAGAGAAGAGCAACAAAGATGATTAGGGAACTGGAGACTAAAACATATGAAGAACAGTTGCAGGAACGGGGTATGTCTCGTTTAATGAAAAGAAGGACTAGGGGAGACATGATAGCAGTGTTCCAATATCTCAGGGGTTGCCACAAAGAAGAGGGAGTCAAGCTATTCTCCAAAGCACCTGAGGGCAGAACAAGAAGCAATGGGTGGAAACTAATCAAGGAGAGAAGCAACTTAGAACTGAGGAGAAATTTTCTGACAGAACAATTAATCAGTGGAACAGCTTGCCCCCAGAGGTTGACTGTCCCAACACTGGAAGTCTTTAAGAAGATGTTGGATAGCCATTTGTCTGAAATGGTATAGGGTTTCCTGCCTAGGCAGGAGGTTGGACTAGAAGACCTCCAAGATCCTTTCCAACTCTGCTATTGTATTATTGTATTATCTCCATGTGCTTCAGAGCAGCCCAGAGGAATTTGTGAGGGCTGTTTGCATGTTCATTGCTGGACCTTAAAGAAGCAGTCACTGACCTTCAATAAGCTGAGGAAAAATTTCTAGCATATGCTGTGCTTATCAGGGGATAATAAATACATGATTCAACCACATAAGTCTTTATTGTTCAAATAAAGGTAGTCCTCAACTTACAACAGTTCATTTAGTGACCA
Organism: Thamnophis elegans; assembly: GCF_009769535.1. Taxonomy (NCBI): domain Eukaryota; kingdom Metazoa; phylum Chordata; class Lepidosauria; order Squamata; family Natricidae; genus Thamnophis; species Thamnophis elegans. The sequence continues at coordinate 154,652,505 of NC_045542.1, read as the reverse complement.
TTCAAAGTTATAATGGCACTGGAAAAAAATGTCTTAATGACCATTTTTCACACTTACGATCGTTGCAGCATCCCCCATGGTCACATGATCAAAATTCAAAGGCTTGGCAATGGACTCATATTTATGACGGTTGCAGTTTCCTGAAGTCATGTGACCACCTTTTGCGACCTTCTGACAAGCAAAGTCAATGGGGAATTAACCATGTTACTAACTTAACTGCAGCAATTTGTTTAACAGATGTGGCAGGAAAGGTTGTAAAATGAGGCAAAACTCACAAGTGTCACACTTAGCAACAGAAATTTTGGACTCCATTGTGGTCGTAAGCCAAGGACTACCTGTACAGTAGCAGTGCCTTTCTCAGACAACGGTTTAGGGTCCAAGTCTGTAAGTAGGAAAGGTGGTCCGGACACTGCTGCAATTTAGTCTTTGCTGCTGAGCTTGGTGAAACCTTCCTGCAGGCCTGCTTCCGTTCAAAACCCAAGAAAGAAAACCCTCAACTCCATTGAGATAGAGAAGAGGTGCTTTTGTCGAGTTTGAAATGAAAGCAGCGAAAGCAAGGCAAGATCTGATTCAAACCGCGAAGAAGTTTCCCAGAGTGTCTCTCTTTGCAGCAACCCCTTCTCCTTTGCTTCTTCTATTCCATTCTGCCCTTCCTTGTTGTCCTTTGCTATTGCTATTCCTCTAGTCAGTTTCACTTGGTCAAAAAAAAAACCCAAAACAAGACAAAGTTCATCTTTTTCCTGTTGCATCAATGAACCTTTAACATCCTTTCGCTGTGAGCTTTTTGCATTGGCAATGCTTAACGCCACATGGAGAGCATGACCTTCTAATCTCTTTCTCCTCTTCTTTCCATCTTGACTTATTGTTCTGGCCTTTGATGTCAGCTTTGAAATTGCCTACTGTGATGTGCTGCTGCTGCTGCTGCTGCTGTGTGTGTGTGTGTGTGTGTGTGTGTTCTCTTTCTAGTTGTTCTGAGCTAGGCTTCCCCAAAAGGCAAGAAGCAATGTCCTGGTCCGGATAAACCCCCTTTTATTAAACGAATGTGAATTCCTCTCATTCACATTCAGCAAGGCCTGGCAAACAGTCTTTCAAAGGAATATTTATGACTACAGACCTTATCTAGCTTGGAAAGCTGCCCATGTAAATATTTTCCAAATGGGGTGCTGTGCAAGGAAAGCCTGGGCACAGAGTCTCTGAGATTCACGGACAGATCTTCACATTCCTGAAATGAACGACCGACTGAATTGTTTCCTGCAAAAGTCCACTCCCCTTTCGCTCTGCTTTTATTTCCTATGGGAGGGGCCAATCACCTTCCACCTGTGACTTTACTCCCAAGTCTATCCTGATTTCTGAGTTGTTCTTTTCTTCTGGCAGCTCTGCACATGCGCACACTGGGAACAGGCTCCAGCTGTTCCTCTGCTTTACTGCTGTCTAGCTCCGTAAGGACCTGATTACTGCCAGACGGCCTCTCCCCCGTCTCTGCCTCCGATGCAGAACCCTCATCCGAGTCTTCCCCAGTCTCCAGGACTGGCCCCTGTTCCTCCCCAACCTCCTCACTGTCTGACTCTGCTGCCAGCTCTGCTGGCAGGCCACAATACTAGTATAGAAAGTTAGCACCCACCTCTCTCCTTGAATGAAATATTCTAGAAAATATTAAAAAGGCAGAATATTATATCTCCCTGGATGAGAAAAGGAGAAACATGCTCTTGGGAAGCACCCCCCCCCAACCTTTGTTAATAGCCCCAGAAAGACTGGCCCATCCTATCTACAAAACAAAACCCCTTCAGGGTTCAGAGCTTCAGGGTATTAGGATTAGCCCTCATTCAAGATCCAAACCAGGACATTAAGCCATAACAGGAATTAGCAATAGCAGTTAGACTTATATACCACTTCATAGGGCTTTCAGCCCTCTCTAAGCGGTTTACAGAGTCAGCTTATTGCCCCCACAGTCTGGGTCCTCATTTCACCCACCTCGGAAGGATGGAAGGCTGAGTCAACCTTGAGCCGGTGAGATTAGAACCGCTGAACTGCAGATAACAGCTGAAGTGGCCTGCAGTACTGCACTCTAACCACTGCGCCACCTCGGCTCTTGCCCAATACCCTTTCAGAACACAAGCCTCTTCATTACATCATCACCCAGTACATCTCAACCAAGCCTGGGACCCAGACAGTCTACGAAACCTCTTCATTATATCATCACCCAGCAAGATTCAACCAAGCCTGGGACAATGACAGTCTACAAAGTTAGCTAAGACCCCTGTATAGCCGCCGTGGGAGTCTGACAGCCATTTCTTGCAAGGTCCAAGAGGGGGGATAAATATATCTCACTCTCCACTCCATGTGTTCAGCTGAACCAGGACCATGTGCTTAATGGTTCTGCTCCATTAAAACCATCCTTCCAAGCAGCCTTCATGTTTCCAGTGTCTTTCTCCCCACTTGGAATGGGACACAGATGGACATTTCTTCCGACACCATAATATTGCTTCAACCTTCCATGCAACACTTTGTGGGATAATTGTCCCTGAGAAGAGGGTGAATCACGGAGAGTTGATAAGCATTACATACAGATGACAGAAATCAAGACCTATCGGATGACTGCTGTGAATACAATAAAAGCGAGACTAAACATGTTGGCAGCTTAAATGATTGCAGATTGAAAGTTTCCCCAAACCCCTTCTCCTCCCCCAGAGTCCAGCCCTGAGGGTTCACTCAACCCCCACTATGATGTTGTGTGAAGCTCATCTTTAGGTATTTTGCCCGCCTGGAGTCCTAGGACAGTTCGCCTTGACAGGATGTAAACAACTTCACTCGGCAGGGCAAGAATTATTGAGAGCAAACCTCCCTTTCGGTTCACGTGGGATTTCACCTCACTAGCTCACTTCCCCAACCCAAATGCCATGCCCCCCCCCCCCACCGCTTACTATGGCAGCTGATAGCAAGCATGTGTCAAAATCGAACCCCATGCTGGAGATTTGGCTGATAGTTTCATTCTACATAACATAGCTATAGTATTATTTTTTTATCTTTTCTACTCCCCCATTACTAATATTATTATGATTATCATTGTTTGGTTGCTTTACATACACTGAGAGCTTCTGCACAAATTCCTCAAGTGTTTAACCACCAAAGTATTCAATTCAATTCTCCAAACCAGGTAACATCTTAGTTATTGCTGCCACCTAGTGACCAAGCGTAGAATTGCAGTGTTCCAATATCTCAGGGGTTGCCACAAAGAAGTAATGGATGGAAACTAGAAAAGAAACTAGAGAATTTTCTTGACAGTGAGAAGAGTTAACCAGTGGAAGGGCTTGCCTCCAGAAGTTGTGGGTGACCCATCACTGGATGTTCTTAAGAGATTGGGTAACCATTTGTCTGGAATGGTATAGGGGCCGTGATGGCAAACCTGTGGCATGAGGAGCCATATTTGATGGCACACCAGCTTTCAGCTCCTGATTTACCACCCTTCTGGAGGAGGCTGTTTTTGCCCTCCCCAGGCACCAGGAAAGCCTCCGGAGGCTGGGGAGGGTGAAAAACGGCCCCAACAGGCCAACCTGAAGTTTGGGAACGAACTTCTGGTGGCCCATTTTTTGACCTCTCCAGCCTCCGGAGACTTTTCTGAAACCTGGGGAGGGTGAAAAACAGCCCCAACAGGCCAACTGAAAGTTTGGAAGCCTCCAGAGCATGGGGAGGGGGTCACACACGCATGTGCAGTTGGGGGGGGGGATTGAGTGGGCATGCATGCGCAATAGCACACAATTTTGGCACGCCACGAGAAAAAGGTTTGCCATCATTGGTATAGGATCTTCCTGCCTGAGCAGAGTTGGACTAGAAGACCCCCACAAGGTACTTACCAATTTTGTTCTTCTGCATTGCCCATTTGGAGAGAAAGTGGAAATTTATCTTGGTATAATTCAAGGGAAAGACGGGGTCAACTGAAATCTTGCCACGCCTAATTTTCTGGGGTGTTGTAGACTGCCAAGCAGGGAGGCAGAAGGGGTTAGGGCTTGTTTTAATGTTTGGCGCTCTTTCTGTTTTCAGTGCATATATAAAGGTCTGTAGTCCAGTTTTTAACTAAGTTTGGTTTCTGATTTTTAGGAAACCATGCCTTCCAAATTCAGTAATTATGGCCAAACTTATAGGAAGACTGCCCTGGAATCCAATTGTTACAGGTAGCCTTCCTCCATGCGTCCCTGAGGGCTTTCTTATATAGTAAAACAGTGAATTAGAAATCTTTTTTTGTTTTCTATCAATGACAGCCGAGCCACTATCTTTCTCCACCACTAATTCTAGAAGCATCTTTTCTTCTTGCTCGTTTCTCAAACTCAGCAACTGCTGAACTTCAACTGCCAAAAACACAGTGGCTGGGGAATTCTGGGAGTTGAAGTCCATACAGCTGAAAGTTGCCAAGTTGAAAAACACTGGCTCTGAATGTTGTGTGAACTAGTGAAGCGTGGCTTCTCAAGTTACGCTGATATACAGGTAGTCCTGAATATACAACAGTTCATTTAGTGATTGTCTGAAGTTACAACAGCACTGAATAATGTGACTTATATCCATTTTTCACACTTATGACTGTTGCAATGTCCTGGGATCATCTTTTGTAACTTCTGAACAAGCAAAGATGATGGGGAAGTCCGATTCACTTAACCATATTACTAACTTAAGTTAAAAATTCACTTAACTGTGGCAGGAAAGGTGGTAAAATGGGGCAAAACTCATTTTAACAATTGTCTTGTTTTAGCAAAAGAAATTTGGGGCTTAAAATCACAATATGTTGAAGAACATAAAAGACTACCTGTACATTAAAAAAACTGCAAAAAATATAGTTACCCCAAAAATAAGACAGGGTCTAATTTTGACCCCCAAAATAAGTGCTTGGCCTTATTTTCAGTGAGGTCTTATTATTTTTCAGCTGTAGGAGGCAGCGAGTGTGGTCACCTCATGGCTGCTGATGTGTTGTGCGATGCTGGGCATGCTGTTCTTTTTGTGGCAGCCATTAGCGTGACAGAAGGGGCACAGCAGCTAGGGTTGCGAGAACAGCTATTAGGTAAGGGCATATGGGGTGCATGAGGCATATCCCACCTCCATATCCAGTCTTGCCTCCTCACCTCCTATTGTTTGTGCGGCAAGCAACCAGAGGAAACGGTGGCAACCGGCTGCGCATGTTTAAATATTTTTTTGGGGGGAGGGCTTATTTTAGCACATGTGCTCAGAAGCCCAATTAGGCTTATTATCCAAGGTGGTCTTATTTTCGGAGAAGTTGGTGACCAGTTTAATTTAAGGGTAGCCTAACTTTGCCCCTTGCGTTAACCCAGTCACCATACTTTGTTAAAGTGACTTTTTAGAAATAGAGGCTAATGGAGAAATCATAATTAAATGGTGGTTTTAGGGTTTTTAAAATATCTGTGTCCAAGCTGCAGTTTCAAAGGGAGGCCATATGGTGCAGTTTGCAGTTTTAAAAAGGTACACATTCCTGAAAACTTCAGGGCTTCAAAAAGTCACCGAAGCTGCAAGAACGGAGTATTTTGACATTTGCACATTGCTTTTCCCAAATCTTTTATAGCAATAGCAGTTAGACTTACATACCGCTTCATAGGGCTTTCAGCCCTCTCTAAGCGGTTTACAGAGTCAGCATATTGCCCCCAACAATCCGGGTCCTCATTTTACCCACCTCGGAAGGATGGAAGGCTGAGTCAACCCTGAGCCGGTGAGATTTGAACAGCCGAACTGCAGTCAGCTGAAGTAACCTGCAGTGCTGCATTTAACCACTGCGCCACACCTTGGTTCTTTTATTTAGAATAGATGACAGGATGACAACTGGTTGGAAATACCATTTATTGTACCATGGGGAAAATATCCATACAAGAGAGACATTCTATACATGCTTAATTTGTGTGTGTGGAAGGAAATCTTTCGAAAATTACATCTCATTAAACATAAAACCCAGCCATACAGGTGACAAACCATATATGTTTTCAACCTGTGAAAAATGTTCCAGTCAAAGATCCCATCTTATTAACCATGAAAGGAGTGGGGGAGAAAATCCATTCCCTTGTTCAGTCTGGGGTAAGAAAACTCAGTCGTAAAACTTTTGCGTTCTGAGGTATATGACTGAGGAGACCGGTTAACAGCAACTAGAACGGTTTATTCGAACAGAACTTAAGACAAGCAACAGGCAACAAAACCCCCGTCTGACAGCTATTTATACAGGGAGCTGTCAGACGGGGAACCAATGGGAGTGCAACTTATACAGGGAGCTGTCAGACGGGGAACCAATGGGAGTGCAGGGTTTCTCCCGCCGAGAGGCAGGCGCGTCCTGACCAATCAGAGGCGACTTGCATAGCTCCGTCTGCTGGCCAGGACACAACACCCCTTTCCCCTGGACTGCGTAAGCATATTCGTGGAAGTAGTCTGGGCGTCTGCGCACGCGCTGAGAGCATCTCAGTAAGGGTGTGGCTGCCGCCACCGGAGGAGTGCGAGTGTCTCTGCTCCGTTGGATTGGCTGCGCAAACAATGCTGGAGGGCCCACCCTGGACATGGCGCTAGTTTGCAAAAAGTGTCCCGGCGAGAACGAGGCGGGCTGTGCGGCGTCGGAGCTAGTTGTGGTTTGTTGGTCGGGCCGGCAGGCGGCGTTGTTAGGGCCGGATGTCTCTGGAACGGCTGGATGGTCCATGGGCCTCTCTGCAACTCGCTGGCAGAGCTCCTTATGGGCCGCAAACTTCGCACTACTTTAGACCGTCTGCACCACCACTACACCCCTTTGGACTGCCCTTCTTTCTGGACACAGCGGTGGAAGAACTGGCGTCACGCATAATGGGAGGGCGTGGGCTCGTAATGGAGCTTAAGCCGAGACAGGAGCAGGTCCCAAGGCACAGAGTAGACCGGGGAGGGTGTGGAGAGAGCTTGAGCTGTAGCGAACATTTCAGCCCCACAATAGTGCAGGAAAATGCTGCGTTTCCTGTCAATTGACAGGTCCGTGAGGTCATGGTCGAGAAGAAAACATTCAAAACGTTCCAGGAACGCACCCCATGCCTCAGACTCTGGCCTGAACGGTGCAAAAACAGTAGCGGCAGCCATGGGAGGCACGCAGTAAGGATCCGGTTCTCCAGTCCTCGTCGCCAGTTTTGCGTTCTGAGGTAAATGACTGAGGAGACCGGTTAACAGCAACTACAACGGTTTATTTGAACAGAACTTAAGACAAGCAACAGGCAACAAAACCCCCGTCTGACAGCTATTTATATAGGAAGCTATCAGATGGGGAACCAATGGGAGTGCAACTTATACAGGGAGCTGTCAGATGGGGAACCAATGGGAGTGCAGGGTTTCTCCCGCCGAGAGGCAGGCGCGTCCTGGCCAATCAGAGGCGCCTTGCACAGTGCCATCTGCTAGCTAGGACACAACAAAAACACCCCTCATCAGACACGAAATAATGCATACAGGAGGAAAACCATATCAATGCTCCGTTTGCTTTTCTCGGAGGGCTGTCCTTTATTTCACAGGAAGATCCCTCACAGATGACTAAAACCATATTTGTGGTCCATGTGCACAAAATGCGTCACTAACCAAGCATGCATGCTTAGACACGAGCAAATTCACCTGGGAAAGGTACCTTTGTCCCACCTGTGGCAAGAAGTTTACCTGGTCCTCCGGTCTAGCACAGAAGAATTGATACCACGGAAACGCCCTATTTACAGAAAAGACTTCCGTCATAAAAACTTCTGAGGCATAAGGGAAACCATACAGGAGAAAAACCATATGCGTGCTCGGTCTGTGGGAAGGGATTTAGCTGGAAAAGTCATCTGGCTGTCCACAGGAGAGGCCACAAGGGAGAAAAATTACACACATGCTCAGTGTGGGGGAAATGCTTGAACCAAAGATGCAATCTTCTTAGTCACAAAACATCTCGCATCCAAGAAGAAACCTACAGGAGAGACACCCTATATATGCTCAGTGTGTGTGGAAAAGGGAGGAGTGAGAGAACTAACTTGATTTCACAGGAAAGCATATCCACACACAAGAAAAATGTATTAACCATGCATGTTCTGTGGGAAAACTTCAAGCAAAGGTTCAACCTCACTAACCATGAATGAGACCAGGCTGGAAAAACTCCGCATATATGCTCAGTCTGTGGGAGAAGCTGCAGCGATAAAGCCAACCTTCTCTGATATATGAGAAACCCACATGGGGACGATGCCATATTTGGGCTCTGTCTGCAGGAAAATGTTTGCCAATGAATCCCCCCATGAAAGAATTCATGCTGGAGAAAAACACTGCGCCTGTTCAGTCTGTGGAAGAACTTCAAGCACAGAACAAGTTACACCGAAAAATCCACACCCAGGAAAAGCTGTACATGTGATCTGTCTGCGTAGGAAGTTCAGCCTTAAAAAACTTTTGGAAGAATCCACTTAGGAAGAGAAACCTATTCATACAGGGATTGCGGGAAAAGGTTCAAGCCAAAATCGAGCTTTATATCCCGCGAAAGAAGCCGCGTGGGAGAGAAATCACACATGCTCCCTCTGGGAGAAACGTTTTGGGCAAAGATAAAACCTCATGAATCACGAGTGAATCCACATGGAAGAAAACCCACAGAGGGGTCCGGTTTGTGGAAAAAGTTTCTGGACCAAAGCATACCTGAGGAGACATGAAAAAAAAAATCCATGTGAGATGAAAGGATCTCTCTGTGTGTATGTGTATATATATGTGTGTGTGTGTATATATATGTATATGTATGTATGTATATATATATGTGTGTGTGTGTGTGTGTGTGTGTGTGTGTATGTATGTATGTATGTATGTATGTATGTGTGTATATATATATATATATATATATATATATATATATATATATATATATGTCTAACCCTCCACGAAAAACTGAAAGGGATGACACAAGGAGGCAAATGTCAAAAGCACAATCAGGTTGCAAACTGCACACTATTCCAATGTGCATTGTGACTTTGTATGCCTTACAACAGTGTTTTTCAATCATGACTGCTTTAAGAGAGGGATCTTGGAGTCCTAGTGGACAACCATTTAAATATGAGCCAGCAGTGTGCAGCAGCTGCCCAAAAAGGCAACACAGTTCTAGGCTGCATAAACAGAGGGATAGAATCAAGATCACGTGAAGCGTTAATGCCACTTTATAATGCCTTGGTAAGGCCACACTTGGAATACTGCATTCAGTTCTGGTCGCCACGATGTAGAAAAGATGCGGAGACTCTAGATAGAAAGAGTGCAGAGAAGAGCAACCAAGATGATTAGGGGACTGGAGGCTAAAACATATGAAGAACGGTTGCAGGAACTGGGTATGTCTAGTTTAATGAAAAGAAGGACTAGGGGAGACATGATAGCAGTCTTCCAGTATCTCAGGGGTTGCCACAAAGAAGAGGGAGTCAAACTATTCTCCAAAGGTAGAACAAGAAGCAATGGGTGGAAACTAATCAAGGAGAGAAGCAACTTAGAACTGAGGAGAAATTTCCTGACAGTTAGAACAATTAATCAGTGGAACAGCTTGCCTCCAGAAGTTGTGAATGCCCCAACATTGGAAGTCTTTAAGAAGATGTTGGATAGCCGTTTGTCTGAAATGGTATAGGGTTTCCTGCCTAGGCAGGGGCTGGACTAGTAGACCTCCAAGGTCCCTTCCAATTCTGCTATTGTATTGTATTGTATTGTATAAAATGTGCAGACTTCAATTGCCAGAATTCCCTAGCTAGCATGGGGAAAATATTTTTATTTTTCATCTTATCTTAAGCCTATGGAGATTCTCAGTCATCCAGGTTATGGTTGTGTGTTGTCCCCCCCCCCCCCCGCGGCAATTGGACTTTCACTGTTTAACTGTTCTAAATGTTAGGAAATTTCTCTTCAGTTCCAAGTTGCTTCTCTCCTTGATTAGTTTCCACCCATTGCTTCTTGTTCTACCCTTAGGTGCCTTGGAGAGTAGTTTGACTCCCTCTTCTTTGTGGCAGCTCCTGAGATATTGGAAGACTGCTATCATGTCTCCCCTAGTCCTTCTTTTCATTAAACTAGATATACCCAGTTCCTGCGACCGTTCTTCATATGATTTAGTCTCCAATCCCCTAATTTGGGATGGTTGAGAACTGACTCACATTTGTGACGGTTGCAGTGTCCTGTAGTCATGTGAACTACTTTTGCGACCTTCGGGCAAGTAAAGTCAGTGGGGAAACCAGCTCCGCTTAACAACCGTGTTACTAATTTAAGAACTGCAGTGGTTCACTTAAGAAAGGTGGTGAGAAAAGTTGTAAGATGGGGTAAAACATACTTAACAAATTTCTCACTTGACAATAAACACCTTGGGCTCAATTGTGGTCATAAGTTGAGGACTACCTGTATTAGGCGAAGAAGCGCTTCCTTTTCTCTTGCAATGTTCAAGTCTTGCAATCACCTTCCCTGGGGTTTCAGTCACGTTCAGCTCTCACTCGCCTTCTTTCCGAACTTTTTACAGAGTCTCAAGTCTTCTCACTTCTCTATTCCTACACCCTTAAAGACAAAACAAGAATGAAAAAAACACAATTTGGCTTTCAAAGTTATTTAGATCCAGAGTACATACCACAAAGCAGGGCAAGGTAAGTATAGGTAGTCCTCAACTTACAAGAGTTCATTTAGTAATCATTCAGAGTTACAATGGCACTGAAAAAAACTTACTTATGACTGTTTTTTCACACTTATGACCACCGAAACATCCCCATCCCTCATCAAAATTGAGGTGCTTGACAAACTGACTCATATTTATGACGGTGTCCCAAGATCGTGCAATCCACCTTTTGTGATCTGACTGACAATGGGGAATCCATGTTACTAACTTAACTACCTGTTGTCATAAAATGAGGCAAACTCAGTTAACCAATGTCTCACTTAGCAATAGAAAGTTTGGGCTCAACTGTGGTCGTAAGTCAAGGACTACCTGCTATGGAAACTAGTTTTCTTCTGAACCATTTTCCACTTTAAATTATAGTTCAGGGTCCCCAACCTGTGGACTACTACCAGGCCATGGCCTATTTGCAACTGGGCCGTGTGAGAGCTGGGGCAGTGCGTAAGCCGCTAGACTCAAGGAAGCACTGGGTGCCAGTGCTCGCAGCCCTATTCACACGAGCAGTGGGCACTCGCAGCCCCACTTGTGCAAATAGTGGGTGCACCGGTTGCTCACACAAATAAATCTGGATGGGTGCGCACCAGAGGTGGTATTCAGCTGGTTCAGACCGGTTCTAGTGTACCGGTAGTGGAAATTTTGAGTGGTTCAGAGAACCAGCAAATACCATCTCTGGCTAGCCCTGCCCCTGCCCGCCCTGTCACTTCTCACACTGTGTGGCTCCTTGCTTGTGTTGACCAGTCATTGTGGCTTGGTTGCCTTTCTATGCGGTGCCTGCAGACCAACTGAGAAGCCCTGATCTGCCTGCCTGGGTAAGTAAGCCTGCGAGTCGCGGACTAGCTAGCTTTCCCCGTCCCCATCTTCCTTCCGTACCCCTTTCCACACAGCCCCCGCCATGCTTGATTGCCTTCTTTGCGGGGAAGGGAAGCAACTGAGCTGCCGCTGCCTTTCATTGGAGTGCGTGGAGCGAGACAGAGCTCCTCCAGCCCTCTCTTCTTCTCTTTGTGGGCAGAAGAGTTTTCCCCACCCACCACTGCCCAGAGATTCCCTCGCTTTCCCCAAATTCCCCAAGCATTTCTTTGCCTACCCGATGTGCAGCTCCATCGTGTTTCTCGCAATCGTGTGCAGGGAAACCAAAGTTTGTGTGGGGTTAAAAAAAAAGTTCAATCAAACAATTCCAACTTCTCGTAAAAGAAAAAGATCTTGTGAAGTTGGAATTGATTTGAATTTTTTTTTAAGCCCCACACAAACTTTAGTTTCACTGCACATGATGGCGAGAAACACGACAGAGCTGGACATCAGGTAGGCAAAGAAATGCTTGGGAGAAGTGAGGGTATCTGGATGGTGGTGGGTGGGTAAAGCTCCATGGCGCGGTTCTGCAGTGATGAAACGGAGCGGAATGGCCGTCGCGAGATAAAGAGGAACAAAACAACCCCATCACGGGCCATGCCCCCTCCTGCCGCCAAGCCGTGAATGGACTTCCCTTCGCCTGCACTGTTTCCCGTGTTGTCTGGGAGGCAGGCCGCTCGTTCGTGCCACTTAACCCTAACCCAAGCAACACAACATGTAGATATTGAATTTTTTATTCTAAATTTTTTTAAAAAAGAGCAACTTACCCAAAATTAGGTGAAGGCAGGCAGGCCATGTGGGAGGTAGACAGATTCAGGAGTTGCTCGCACGTTGATCCAGTGAACAGCATTGGGCCGTGAAGCAAGGCAGGAGAGCTGGAGGCACTCGGGAGTCGCTCACAGGAAGGTAAGCTGAAGGAAATTTGTAAATTGTATTGATTTCCCTTCCATAGGAATCACCGGGAAGACTGCATGGAAGACAGGGAAGCATGGTGGGCCTGAGTGGAAGGGAGTAGGGAAGGCAGGCGGGGATGGTGGTGGTGGTGGAAAGCTAGCTAGGCTGTGAGTGCTGCCTGGGATGGAGCTGCGGTGCCGAAATAAGCCAGGCAAGCCCAGGGACAGTGGGGGTGGGGGAGAAGCTAGCTAGGCCACGAGCCATCGTGTGGGATGGAGCCGAGGTGCCAGCGCCAAAGCAATCCCGGGGACGGTGTGAAGCTAGGTAGGCCGCAAGCGCCGCATGGAATGGAGCCACAGCACCCACAGCAAAGCAAGATAGGCAAGCCCGGGGACAGTGGGGGAAGGACCTAGCTAGGCGGAGAACGCTGTGTGGGATGGAGCTGTGGCACTGACGGCAAAGCAAGCCATGCAAGCCCAGGGACCGGGGGGGGGGGGGGAGGGAGCACAGTGGCGGCAGCAGGTAGGCCAGCCTGGGAGTTAGGGCTTGATCGGGCCTTGTGGCGGCAGCAGCTAGGCTGGGAGTCAGGACTCGATCAGGGCTTGCTTACAGGCTCACTCACCCAGGGAGATCAGGGCCGCGGTGGAAGGCAGGCAGGCAAGAATGGTGGACGCAGGCAGGCAGAAATGGTGGGTGAACAGGCGAGATGAGGTGACTGGGTGGAGCCAGCTGTGGCATGATTCGCTGGTTCTCCGAACTCCACAAAATCTTAACCGGTTCGCCAGAACTGGTGCGAACTAGCTGAATCCCACCTGTCATTAGGGCAAAGAAGTGATGTCAACTTGGACACACCCATCCAGTCACGCCTACAGAACCGGTAGCAAAATCACTACTGCGCTTATTCCTCACACAAACCCATCGTCTCACACATCCCGCACCGGCAATCTGGAAAGGTTGGTGTAAGTTGTTATAGTTGATGAATGTTTCAAATTAGTATTTTCTCCTTTCTAAAATTGCTTCTGGTGAAAAATATGGTGCAATTGCTTCAACTCGATTGGTACTAAATTACATTTCTAGGGACAGCAACATCTACTTCTCCCTCTATCTACCTACCTACTGTATTTCTCTCTATCCCTCTACCTACCTATCTACGTATTCTCTATCTCCCTACCTACTGTATTTCTCTCTCTCCCCCTACCTACCTACTGTATTTCTCTCTCCCTCTACCTATCTACTCTCTCTCTATCCCTACCTACTGTATTTCTTTCTCTATCCCCCTACCTACCTACCCACCCTCTCTCTCTCCCTAGCTACCTACTGTATTTCTCTCTCTCCCCCTCTATCTACCTACCTACTCTAAAAAACCCTGCCTCTTCAATACCTTGGTGCGTCTTATACTCTGAAAAATACGGTATGTCATACCTGGATTACAATTCTGGTTGAATTCACTCATGGTGAAGTACAATAGATGAATTATATGATATGTGACTTGTGTGAACTATGCCCATCTGATTAGATAGGCATAGTTAGATTTTAATCAAGGCATCCCATGAATGTAAGAGGAGTGAATTTAATAAACCACAACTCAATCAATCTTGCATAAACAAGAACCCAGCCCACAGTAGAACTACACTACTGCGTTTTTCCCTAGTAAGCTTGGCTTAATACAATCTTTAAAATATGTATGTATCTTCCATCAGAAAGTGGGCTGACTATAAACCAACTGCAAAATGCTGGAAATATATTTAAGGGTGCTGCAGTTCTGTTTGGTTTTTACCATCAGGCCCAATTCCATCATCCCCTCCTTCTCTTTTCATGATTTTTCATCATTTTCCACTGAGAAAACTTTGAAGCAACTACAAAGTTTGTTATTACTACAAAATGTTGGTTCTTTTAATAAAGCAGAAGTTTTTCTTTAAAATATTTGTCAGAGTTACTGTGGTGGGTATTACCTTACGTGCCTTGAATTCTTAGCCAGAAATCTTTTATTTCAGAAGTGAATTTGATAAGGCTGTGTACTCTCTCCACGTCTCTTCTTTCTATACACCAATGACTGCATCTCAAAAGATACAAGAATTCTATTCTATTCGTCCTTAAAGTCTCCTATCCCAACCAAATACTTTTCAGAAAAGCTATGAATAAGATATAGAATAGAATTCTTTTTTATTGGCCAAGTGTGATTGGATACACAAGGAATTTGTCTTTGGTGCATATGCTCTCAGTGTACATAAAGAAAAATAAAATAGAATACATTTATAAAGAATCATAAGATACAGCACTTAGTGATAGTCCTAGGTTACTAATTAGCAATCAAATTATATTAGGAAACAAATAAAATGATAGAGATTGTAAAGATGCAACCAACATGGTTATAGTCATAAGTGGGAAGAGATAAGTACTAGGAAGGAAGAGAATAGTAATACAGTAGGTAATATTACAGTGTTGTGGGAATTATTTTAGCAGAGTGATGGCATTCAGGAAAAAAATATAGGTACAGGTAGTCCTTGACTTATGTACCTCCACAACTGAACCCAAAATTTCTGTTGCTAAACAAGACAAATTGTTAAGTGAGTCTTGCCCCACTTAAGAGCCAAGGTGGCGCAGTGGTTAAATGCAGCACTGCAGGCTACTGCTAGATCAGCAGGTCAGCGGTTCAAATCTCACCGGCTCAGGGTTGACTCAGCCTTCCATCCTTCCGAGGTGGGTAAAATGAGGACCCAGATTGTTGGGGGCAATATGCTGACTCTCTGTAAACCGCTTAGAGAGGCCTGAAAGGCCTATGAAGCGGTATATAAGTCTACTGCTATTGCTATTACTTTACAATCTTGCTTCACATAGTTAAGTGAATCACTGCAGTTGTCAAGTTAGCTTCCTTATTGACTTTGCTTGTCAGAAGGTCACAAAAGGTGATCGCATTACCCCACGATAATGCAATTGTCATAAATGGGGAGCCAGTTGCCAAGCATACAAATGTTGCTCAGTTGACCACAGGGATACTGCAATGGTGTCACTGTTTTCAGTGCCATTATAGCTGAACGTCACTAAACAAATTGTTCTAAATCAAGGACTACCTGAATTCCTGAAGGCACAGTTAGTATTGGGAAATGCAATTAACTGCAGTCCTGGTAGATCAGAAAAATGTCAGATTGAAGTCAGCTACCTTATTTATCTGTATGGTCACATGATCACAATTCAGACGCTTGGCAACTGACTCATATTTATGACCTTGGAGGCGTCATGTGATCTTCTTTTGCGATTTTCTGACAAGCAAAGTCAATGGGGAAGCCAGATTCACTTAACAACTGCGTTACTATCTTAACAACAGCAGTGATTCACTTAACAAATGTGGCTCGTAAAATGGGGCAAAATTCACCTAACGTCACACTTAGCAACATAAATACTGGGCTCAACTGTGGTCACAAGTCAGGGCTACCTGTAGTAGGAACTTGAGGAGACCCTAACGAACCAATCTATAGCTAAATCAGAGGAGTAATTTCAGCATTCTTTTCAAGTACAAAGTAGGGTTCAACACATGGGACTAGTTTATTTCCCCAGCCATCATTCTAGAACCTGGACTTCTGGGAGTTGAAGTCCACACACTAGATGGTTTTTTTTTTTTTTTGCAATAATGAGTTACATGCCATAAAGTCATTTTAGACTCCTAGCTATACCCCGTAAGATGCATTTTCTCCAGAATGATTAAATGCACTCAGCGGCTCTGCCACAGAATCTATTACCCTTGCTGCTGCTTCCCTCTTTTTAACAGAATCTAACAGAATAATAACAAGAGTGGGAAGGGACCTTAGAGGTCTTCTAGTCCAATCCCCTGCTCAAGCAGGAGACCCTATACCAGTGATGGCTAACATTTTTTTCCTCGGGTGCCGAAAGTGCGTGTGCGACACCTGTGTGCCTACACCCATAATGCAATGCCCCTCTCTCGCATGTGCACGAGGCCCCCTCATGCCTATTTTGGGCCTAGTGGGACTCCCTGAAACCAAAAATGGGGTCTTGCCCCCCCATGGGTGTGCATCTCCCACATGGGTGATAGAGACCCAAAACTCAACTGCCTGGAGGGAGGTGCACACACATGTGCTGGGTGACGGCTTATGTGCCCACAGAGGGCTCTGTATGCCACCTGTGGCATGCATGCCATATGTTTGCCATCATGGCTCTATACCATTCCAGATAAGTGGCAGTCCAAGTCTCTTCTTAAAAGCCCCCAGTGAGGGCGCCCCCTCAACCTCTGAAGGCAAACGGTTCACATTTCCCAGATCAGAGCCAAAGTAGGACAAGGAAGAAAATATTTGAACCCCCTCTCCCAACTAACCAGCTTCCAACAACATCCAAAAAGCCTTAAGGGTAGCTGGAGAAGGGGATTGTAAAAGTTTCTTCCAGCCTCTTGCAAATTGAGATAGGGGAGGGGTTGAGAATTGCGCTTTAAAATCCATCTCAATCCCAATGTGGAGGTGCAACTCAGCTGGAATTTTCTCTATTGTTTGTAATGTTGCATTTTACATTCAACCCCTCCCGTATCTCAGTTTGCAAGAGGCTGGAAGGAACTTTTACAATCCCCTTTTCCTATTTTATTGCAATGTAAGCCACCTAGCATCGCTTTCGATGGCGCAGGAATTTAATGACTAAAAATAAAAATAAATTGCCTATACTGAGTAAACAGGGAGTGGATATGACCGCTCAAACTTGCTCCCCCCCCCCCCCCCGCATTTCCTCCAGAATGATTTAATGTGCTCATTGGTACTCCCAGTTCCCATTCTGCTGGTTCTTTCCTCATTCCTTCCACCTTTCCCAAATCAGAGCTCAAAGTAAGACAACGAGGGACTTTTAAAGAAAATATTTGAAACCTTCCCCCACCCCCAGCACTATTAACCAGGCTTCCAACAACGCCCAAAAAGCCTTTTAAAGATAAACTCGGCGTTTGTAAAAGTTCCTTACAGTATTTGTAAAATGGAGACGACGGGGTTTGGAATCGCGCCTTAAAACTCACTGCAACGAATTAACCCCAATGCGGCAGTTGCACCTCAGCTGGAGTTTTCGCTACTGTTTGCAATTCCGGCTCCCTGTATATTTGCATTTTACAATCCCTAGTTTATTGCATCGAAAGCCGCCCCGAGCCGCTTTCGACGGCGAGATGGGTGGCGTACTAAGGAATGCAATAAAAAAAAAAACTAAAAATAAATCCATTTCGTATACTGAATAAACAGGGAGTTGGGAGGATCTGTAACCTTGCTTTTCTTTTCTGGCATTTTCTCCAGAATGATGCACGTTTAATATTTATAACGTTAGGTCTCTCTCTATATTTGTATTTCATATTGATAAAGAGAGAATATTTGTGGCTCAGGGTTGATGCGGAGTTTGCTTTAGGTTAACATCACCAATGCTAGTAGTCCTACTATTAGGACTACTATCACGATTACCAGCACTGATATTACCCAGTTTGGGTCGTGAAATGTCTGCAACAAAACAAGCGCAGAGAGGAGAGCACCAAGGACTTTCATATTTCATATCCCCTTTTATTGCCCCGTAAGCCGCCCAGAGTCGCTTTCCGATGGAGAGATGGGTGGCGTGGAAATTTAAGGAGTAAAATAACACTACCAACAGCACTTAAATGCCATTTTACAGCCCTCTCTAAGCAGTTTTTACAGAGTCACCATACTGTATCGCTCCCAACAATCTGGGTCCTCATTTTACCGACCTTGGAAAAGGTGGCAGGCTGAGTCAACCTTGAGTTGGTGAGAACTCGCAAAACAAATACATTTCCTACCCTGAGTAAGCAGGGAGTGGCGATGACCTCGAAGCTTGATTTTCTTTTTATTTGCCCCGTTTATGTGGTTTTGCAAGCGGACTTTCCCGTAACAGCCGAAATCGAAAAGGAAAGGAGCGGTAGGAAAGTTTCAAAACTTTTCAAGCCGGGGAAGACGGCCATGGCTGCTGCGGCCAGGAGTCCCCTCCGGGACCTCTACGAAGAAGTCACTTGTCCCATCTGCCTGGAGTGTTTCAAGGAACCGGTGACCATAACCATCTGCGGGCACAATTTCTGCCGCGCCTGCTTGAGCTGCTACGGTCAAGGACCCGAGAAAAGCGGCACCTCCTGCCCCCACTGCAGAAAAACCTTCGACCATGGGCAAAACATCATCCCCAACCGGCTGCTGGCCAACGTGGTGGAGATCGCGGAGAAGTTCCGACGGGCGGAAGAAAGCCCGGCCGAAGCCAACTTGTGTGAAAAGTTCCAACGGGCGGAAAAAAAACCTGGCAAAGCCAACTTGTGTGAAAAGTACCACCAACGCGTGAAAGTTACCTGTGGGCAACAAACCGTCTTCCACTGTGCCATCTGCGGCCCCACCAAGCCGACCAAGAGTAACCATGGGAGCCCAACCATGCAAAAGGCCAACGATACAACTACGGTAAGGAATAAAAATCCTTACTTGTTTGGACCCGGGTTGCTTTTCCCTCCTTTTCAAAACCCTCTGGGAAGGATGGGAGGAAAGAATTGGGGGAAGGTCGTCAATGCGCATGCTCAGTAACAATGTTGAGCAGTCAATCCTAATTAAATGATCCGAAGCCGACTGGCTGCAGCTGTTGGCTGGCGAGCCGTTTAAAACGCGATTTAACGGTCATTTATTTTTGCAGCTGTTTGCTTTTTTTTTTGTTTAAATCGTAATTAGAAGGTGGTTAGAGGATGCCTTAGGGCTGCGGGACAGAATTGCATTACCTAAAAAAAAAGTTGCAAATTGCAATCAATGGCATCTCCTTCCCGGCATCAACTGACATTGTTGAGCTAAAAGACTCGTGTGGTTGTCACTATTCGGATTATTTTCCCAGTAATAATCCCGTTGTGCGT
This sequence comes from Thamnophis elegans, assembly GCF_009769535.1. NCBI lineage: Eukaryota > Metazoa > Chordata > Lepidosauria > Squamata > Natricidae > Thamnophis > Thamnophis elegans. The sequence goes on along the minus strand of NC_045542.1, from coordinate 154,633,300 downwards.
GCAAGTGAATTTTCTTGGAGAAAATACTCCGCGTTGGTGCTTTCCAAAGAAGGAAAGGCACTGCTGGGAAATAGATAAGAAACGACCAAGTATTAAAAGCACCATCCCCGCCCTCCCCCCCCCCATCGTGGAGAGAGGAGTCTTTTTAAATGGGCATCACAGCACAAAGATCAATGAAGCAGATTGAAGAAGCAAAAGGAAGTTTTTCCTTCTCTGCCGATTTAAAGCGGGGCAGGGTTGATCACGGAGTACTCACTTTACGGTTAAAAAAGACAAGATTGGCAGCGCCAATGCAAAAGATTTGCATTGCAGTTCTGCCTTTATATCACTTGTGATGCTGGTTATTTTCCTGCAAGCCTGATCTAAGAAATCTTGCCATCCATCTTACAAGCGATATTTGGATTTCGAATCTGCCGAATGGAGAATGAAATGAAATGGATCTGATCTACCAAGATAGTTGGTAGTTAAAAAGAGGATTTAGTGGTTGGAATTCTTAAAATACAATGTGTGCTGCTAACTCGACTGAGCCCAAAAGATGGAAGCTGGGCCAATAAGCTAGCTTCTTTTTAAAATATAATTTTGATCATCTGGTAGAAAGGTTTTTAAAAAACAAAAATACTGGTAATCTGAATATTGAAAAAAAAGTAAAGAAAAGTAACAAGCAAGTGTATAAAGAAATGGCTTCTGGTCTTTACCACAGTTTTGACTTTTGTGTCCTGCACTGTACAATTTATATTTTACCTCCTATTTCTCAAGTTACCATGTGATTTCCTCCTTTCCATAGTGTACCTTTTCCTAATAACCAAACCAATAAATCACACCAATAAGATGACTTCCAAAGATAAATTAAATCTTGGTTGTCATTTTCTCCCTAGGAACACACTGACAGGAATACATTGGTGGAGATGCTTAAGGAAGGAAAACAAAATGTGTTGGCACAACAGTCAGACAAAAAGAAGAAAAGCAAGGATTTGCTGGTAAGTGTTCCAATATCTCAGGGGTTGCCACAAAAAAGAGGGAGTCAAAGTATTCTCCAAAACACCTGAAGGCAGGACAAGGAGCAATGGGTGGAAACTAATCAAGGAGAGAAGCAACTTAGAACTAAGGAAAAATTTCCTGACAGTTAGAACAATTAATCAGTGGAACAGTTTGCCTCCAAAAGTTGTGAATGCTCCAACACTGGAAGTTTTTAAGATGTTGGATAACCATTTGTCTGAAGTGGTATAAGGTTTCCTGCCTGAGCAGGGGTTGGACTAGAAGACCTCCAAGGTCCCTTCCAACTCTGTTATTCTATTCTATTCTATTTTATTCTGTTGTCATCCTTTCTAAGTGAAGGGAAAAATAGAGTTAAAGCCACACTGTGATTAGAAATAGCGACTGGTAAATATGCATTATTATTATTATTGTTATTGTTATTGTTATTAGGTTGGTGTCAGCCAGCCTGTTGCCTGCTGCCATAGAATAGGTGGGAGGGAACAATGGGGAAGTTTACATTGCAGCTATGCAAGTGCGGTTATCTCCAAGGACATGTTTCTTAGCTCTGGTATGCTGTGGCCTCTGATTGCCTAGTTACAAGAGGGGTATACTTTGTTTGAAGATGCTGTGTTCCAACGTTTTGCCTCAGAGCTTGCTTGAAACAGTCTGCTTTCTGTTTGTGCCCAGTGAAAGGATTAGAGCACACAGAGTGTAACCTAACTCAGCTTTTGATATTCCTGCTGAGCTAAACTTCATTGTAATCTAATGCATAGATAAAGCTTCCAGGCTAATTGCCAAGCTTAGCCAAAGTATAAGTATAATCTTTATTGTCATTGTACTTAAATACAACGAAATTGGTTTTAACCTCACTGGTGCAAAATTATAACAGAAACGAAAAAAGAAAGAAAAAGGGGAAAAAAACTAGCATGTGCATGGAGTGATTGTGGTTGTATTTAAAAGTCTCGCAGCCCAAGGATAGAAACTATCTTTAAACCTGTTTGTTCGGTTGGCTATACTGTGATGCTTTCAGCCTGATGGTAGAAGTGCAAAGAGACACTGACCAGGGTGTGAATCATCTCTGAGTATCTTCCTTACTCTGGTAAAGCAGCGACATCTAGCGATGTCCTCCAGTGGTGTCAGAGGGCAACCAACGGTTTCTTGTGCCGAATTGCTCACTCTCTGTAGTGCCTTCCTGTCCGCAGCTGTTAAACCATACTGTAATACAATATGTGAGGACATTTTCTATCTGTTGTAGCAACATAATGTGAGATAGCACCCCCTAACAAACTCTGGGCTACCATATTTTTTGGAGTATAAGACACACCTTTTTCCCTAAAAAAAAAAAGCCTGAAAATCTGGGTGTGTCTTATACACTGAATGCAGCATTTTTTGCCTCCCGAAACCCCACCCCCTTCACCAAAATGGCCATGCAGAGCCTGTAAAAATGATTGAAAAACGTGCCATTTTTTGCTCAATTTTGCCACACACACCCAGTTCCCAGGAGCATTCTATAAGCCGCCAATGGGCTATGCATGCTTTTTTTTTTTTTAACAAAAAACAGGCCTGTTTCCACAAAAAATGGGCCGTTTTTTGCTTATTTTTGCTCCCCCGCGGAGCACTCTGCAAGCCCCCTAAAGGCTATTCATGTCTTTTTTTAAAAAAACAAAACAACGGGCCTGTTTTTGGGAGGTCTTCTTTTAATTCACCTCTTCAAAACCTTGGTGCGTCTTATAGTCCGGTGTGTCTTATACTCCGAAAAATATGGTATATGCCAGAAAATGTATTCATTTTACCACTGGTGGGATTCAAATTTTTTTACTACTAGTTGTGTGGATGTGGTTTGGTGGGTGTGATGTGGCTTGATGGGCGTTGCTTGGGTGTGGCAGGGGAAGGATACTGCAAAATCTCAATTTCCTCCCCATCAGCTGGGACTTGGGAGGCAGAGAATAGATGGGGGCGGAGCCAATCGGAGGTGGTATTTACTGATTCTCCAAACTGGATTTCAGCGGTTGTTGTTGTTGTTGTTGTTATTATTATTATTATTATTTCATAATGGAAAGGGAGAAGAGTTAAAATCAGGACAATTGATTTATTGCTTTTGCTATCTCTGAATCCCCAATTTTAGCTCTACCCGCTCCATACTTGCAGCCCTTTTTTGACGATTTATCTATTATTTGTTTATCTATTTCTTCAGAGACAAATAAAAGCAGAGCGAGCAGAGGCGACATCTCTGTTCAAAGATCTCCACCACTTCCTGGAAGAGCAAGAAAAACAATTCCTGGCCCAGATGGTAGAAGTAGAGGAGGAGATTACCAGAAAAAGAGATTCCTTCATGTCTTTCTTTTCCCAGGAACTTTCACTCTATGAAACGATCATCCAGAAGATACAAACTTCTCAGCAGCCCAACAACGATCTCTTTAAGGTAGAGTTCTTTGGTGCCTTTCCTTGTTGCCATTTCAAGGAAAGGTTAAGGTTGCTTTCATTCTACATTGCTGTGCAGGTAGGCCCTGATATACAGCCATAACGGAGCAGTGGCGGGTTCTGGATCCCGTTGCAACTGGTACACTGCAACAGGGCCGGGAGTCTGCCATGTGCATGCGCGCAGCACACGCACAGTGTGCACATGTGTACTTACAGCCCACGACGCTCCAACTGCTTGGCGGAGTGTCACGCAGGTGCTGTATGCACCATGTGCGTGCGCGAAAGCAGCTCGAATACAGGTAAGGAGGGCGGGTGGGTGGGCAGGTGGGCCCTCCGGAGCACTGTACCGGAACGGTACCTGGTGCTCCCAGCAGGCACTGGTACATCTGTAACGGGGTGTACTGGTCATATCCCACCACTGTAACGGAGCCTGCACATTACGTTCATAAGTCATAATTGCTGTAAAATAAACTCAAATCTAAGTTTATGACCTTTTTTCTGGCGGTTGTTTAGCAAATCACTATGGTTGTTAAGTGAATCCACATCATGAGTTGAATCAATGGTTTGCTATGGTCTTGGTTGTGCCAAAATCTGGAAGTTAAATATCGGTTTCGGCAAAACTGTAGCACAGGTAGCCCTCGGCTTAACGATCACAGTTACGGCCAAAATTGATGTTGCTAAGTGAGACATTTGTTAAGTGAGCTTTGCCCCATTTTACGGCCTTTCTGGCCACAGTTGTTAAGTGAATCACTGCAGTTGTTAAATTAGTAACACAGTTGTTAACTGAATCTCATTTCCCTATTGACTTTGCTTGTTAGAAGGTCATAAAAGGCGATCACAAGACCTTGGGACACAGGTTATCTGAGGGAGCGTCTCTTGCTGGTCACATCTACCCCGACCCCTCAGAGTGGGGAGGCAAGGAATATTCAGGGTTCCATCCCCGAGGGAGATATACCTGGTGGGACTCAGAAGAAGGGCCATCTCTGTGGTGGCTCCCTCTCTCTGGAACATCATTGCCCCAAAGATTAGAATCACCCCCACTCTAGCACTCTTCTGGAAGGCGCTGAAGACCTGGTTCTGCCAGAGGGCCTAGGGAACCCAGAGCGATATGGAGCTCATTAATTGGTTCATGTGAGGTGCTGTTGCTGGGGCAGGGGAGGGGTGAGACGTGGGGGTGTTTTTTGTTATATTGTACTATATTAATTTATTTTTGTTAGTTTTTTATTGTTTTAAATGTGGTTTTATATTCTGTAAGCCACCTTGAGTTGCCATGGACGAATAGGCTGCAAAATAAATCCAATAAATAAATAAAATAAATCCTAAGTATGAACCAGTTGCCGAACATATGAATTTTGATCGCATGATGATGGGGATGCTGCAAAGTCCGTAAGTGTGAAAAATGGTCATAAGTAGCATTTTTTTTCTCCAGTGACATTGTAACTTCGAACGGTGACTAAATGAAGTGTTGTAAGTCGAGATTCTATCTGGGGCCTCCAGTTTGTCATTTCTTTTTTTTTCTTTCTTCAAAGTGATTTTGCTGAATGCATTATATCCTTGTTTACTGCCCAGAGTTCTTTTGGTAGTTAGCTGGCCCTTTAAATTTCATGAATGAATGAATAAGCGAATGAACAAATGAAGAGTTTACTTGCCATAAAATTCAGTACCAGCAAAAGCTATGACAGAATTCTTTCAATTCCTACTCATGGCATTACTTATTTTCTTTCTCTTCTCCCTCCAGGAAATCTTAAAAAGCTTCCAGAGGTATGTAGATCCCATCTTTCCATTCCCCATTTATTATTATTTATTTTATTTTATTTATTATTATTTATTTTATTTTATTTATTATTATTTATTTTATTTTATTTATTATTATTTATTTTATTTTATTTATTATTATTTATTTTATTTTATTTATCATTATTTATTTTATTTTATTTATTATTATTTATTTTATTTTATTTATTATTATTTATTTTATTTTATTTATTATTATTTATTTTATTTTATTTATTATTATTTATTTTATTTATTTATTATTATTATTTATAATTTATTTTTATTATTTACTATTTATTTTATTTATTATTTATTATTTCAGATAGTCCTCGACATACGACCTCCATTGGGCCCAAAATTTCTTTTTTTAAGTGAAACATTTGTTAAGTGAATTTTGCCCCATTTTACGACCTTTCTTGCCACAGCTTTAAAGTGAATCTCTGCAGTTGTTAAGTTAGTCACACGGCTGTTAAGTGAATCTGTTTTTCCCCGTTGACTTTGCTCATCAGAAGGTTGCAAAATGTGATCACCTGACACTGACACACCTTGCAACCGTCATAAATATGAGTCAGTTGCCAAGCATTCAAATTTTGATCCTGTGATTAAGGGGGATTCTGCAACAGTCGTAAGTGTGAAAAACAGCCATAAATCACTTTTTTCAATGCTGTTGTATTGTTGAACGGTCACTAAATGAAGTGTTGTAAGTTGAGGACTACCTGTAGTGAAAGGGATATCACTGCACCTGCCGTTGGTCATCCACATTCATTCTAAGCAAGGAGACCCTTAGTGGCATATTTTGCGCAGCATTGAACTCCGGTTTCATTGCAACAACGGAGCAGAGCAAAACCAGAAGTGTCTATTCATGATGATGGGCATATGTGGCCGCTAAAAACCTTGGATGTTGCTAAAGGTCTGTAGAGATTCTCAGTCATCCAGGTCATGGTTGTCCCAAAGGTGCTTTTTCAGGAGGCAACTGGACTTCCTTGTTTTTCCTTCTGAAGACATTTCGCTTCTCATGTCTGACTCTGACAACTGGATGAGAAGCGAAACGTCTTCAAAAGGAAAAACACGAAAGCAATTAAATCAACATTCATTTTTGTCCTGGCTTCATGGTTACAGTTGTCCTACTCAAAAACTGAATACGGCCCTTGGCTTGGGAAAAGCCAGACACCACAAATGGAGGCAAATATAGGTGTCTCAGGATAATGTTGCAGGATCCAATCTGGGTGTAGGTCATTGGGGCCAAAGGTTTAGTCTTTTGAGCTTTTGGACGCATGCTGAAGCCCATCCTCAGGGAACGTCTCTCTCATCAGAATGTATACCTGTGTAGAGAGACATTCCCTGAGGATGGGCTCCAGCACAAGTTCCAAAACTTGGAAGACTAAACCTTTGGCCCCTGCAACTGATCCAGATTGAATCCTGCAAAGTTGCACACTCTTCATTTGGGAAAAAATAGTGGGTGAGATGATGTTATTGTACCACAAGTTGCAATAGATAACCATTACTAGGGCAACATTGGCAAGAATAGTAATAGCACTTAGACTTATATACCGCTTCATAGTGCTTTTACAGCCCTCTCTAAGCGGTTTACAGAGTCAGCATATTGCCCCCAACAATCTGGGTCCTCATTTTACCCACCTGGGAAGGATGGAAGGCTGAGTCAACCTTGAAGAAGCTCTGTTGATGACAGTCATTATTTAAAATGTCTTCTGCATTTAAGAAAAGAGGAAGAAACTGGAATTTGTTTACTTCCGGAAAATGTTGTGCTACTCAGAAATCTTCTCCCCAAAACATCGTCTGCTCTTCGTCTTTTGCTATACTGCTGGTGCCTTAAGATTCTGTTGTTTCTTTCCAACCTATGCAAGGGAATTTTTGATGGGGCAGACCGAAAGTTTCATTGTTTCATTTCTCTAGTGAAGAAAAGATTACAGACCGTCCATCTTTCCAACCTGCCCTGAAATGGAGAATTTGGGACTTCTGTGATATCAATCACACCTTGAAAGAAATAACGAAACGCTTTAAAGGTAATACATGAAGATTTTATGCCAACTTCCCCAATCTCCCAGTTGATGAATTGCAAGATTTTTGTTGAGGGCAGCAGTGAATTTGCTAAGACATTCCGAGAGTTCACACAGATTTAAAAATTTGCTCTGCTTATATGTGGCTGAACCTCACCAAGACTCCATGGAAAACTGATTTCAGCATTAAAAAAACCCAATTGAGTGATAAGAGGCACACAAATAAATATCTGTAAAATTAACTGAGTGGTATGCTTCATGTTATTGTCATAATATCAATGTTGTACATGATAGAGCAATGCTTTCCTGTTGTCTTTTCAGATACTTGGTTATCTGGCCTTCAGCTGCAGAAAGGTAAACCTGGGGTAGGGGAATTGATGAAAAAGATGTAACTAATACTGAATTATAATAACCAACAACATTGGGGGAATAACAGAGTTGGAAGGCACCTTGAAGAGAAGGCTCATCTCTGGCATCCTACATGATTGCATCCTCCTTGCTTTTGTTAAGGTCTTCAGAGGAACAGTAGTATTAAAGGAAAGCTCATCCTTCAGAATAACTCTTTGAAGATTACCTTTCCCAGCTCATCTGCCCTTTCCATATGCTCCAATGTGAAGGGGAGATCCCCGATCCCCTCACTGAAACCAGGCCAAATACCATGTTTCCCTGAAAACGAAACACAACTGGAAAATAAGCCCTTGTGTGATTTTTCAGGATGCTTGTAATATTTTGGTGCCACAATTGTTAAGTGAATCACTGCAGTTATTAAGTTAGTAATTGGTTGTTAAGTGAATCCAGTTTCTCCCTTTGTTCGTCAGAAGGTCACAAAAGTGGATCACATGAAGGCATTTCAAGGGTCTAACCCAGTGGTGGGATTCAATTTTTTTTACTACCAGTCCTGTGAGCTGGAGGATGTGGCTTGGTGGCATGTCATGGGAAGGATACTGTAAAAGCCCCGCTTGCTCCCGATCATCTGGGACTCGGGAGGCAGAGAATAGATGGGGGAGGAGCCAGTCAGAGGTGGTATTTACCGGTTCTCCGAACTACTCAAGATTTCCACTACCAGTTCTTCAGAATTGGTTACACATAGAGAGACAGAAGAGTTTTAGAAGGGTAGAGATCAAAATGGCAGACTAAATGAACAATATGTCTCAAGTCAGGCCTATCATCTTTAGCATCAATTTGCTTTCTGGTTCAAAACAATCTATAAAAATAAAAAAGACTAATTAAAAAAAACCAATCTGAAGTGTCTTCTTAAAGGCCTCTATGTTAGCCACACCCTCCATCTGAGGCAAAATATGTTCAGAACAGTGGTGGAAATTCAAAAAAATTTACTACCAGTTCTGTGTGTGTGTCTTGGTGGGCATGGCTTGGCTTAGTGGGCGTGGCAGGGAAACCATACTGTAAAATCCCTATTTCCTTCCCACTCCAGGGGAAGGATACTGTAAAATACCCATTTACTCCCAATCAGCTGGGACTTTGGAGGCAGAGAATAGATGAGGGCAGGGCCAGTCAGAGGTGGTATTTACCGGATCGCCGATCTACTGAAAAGTTCCACTAGTGGTTCTCCAGAACTGGTCAGAACCTGCTGAATACCACCTCTGGCCTAACCTGAAATGGGGGCTCATTTCACCTCCAGGGGGAGAATACAGGTCGTTCTCGACTTACAACAATTCGCTTAGTGACTGTTCGTAGTTACAACGGTGCTGAAAAAAAAGGGACATTACATTTTTTTGTACTTGTGACCGTTGCGGGGTCCCCAGAGTCAAGTGATTTACGTTCAGAGGCTTGGCAACTGATTTGTATTTATGATGATTGCAGTGTTTCAGAGTCATGTGATCCTCTTCTGACAATGGGGAAATCAGATTTACTAAGTTAAATTTAACAATTGCAGTGATTTACTTAATACATATGGCAAGAAAAATGGGATAAAACTGATTTAACAAATTTCTCAGCAACATCAATTTTGGGTTCAATTGTGGTCGCAGGTTGAGGACTATCTGTATTCTCTTCCTGGACCTCGCTAGTTGGCATTCTTTTAGCTGATGGGGTTCAAAACAACCTTTGCTTGACCAGGTGAGACAGGTTGACATAATGGGATGATGTTACTTCTGGTCTCAGCTTTATGGTTGAGCTAGTTTTGAATGCTGTCTGTTGTTTTCTTTGTGATTTTGTATTTCATGCCAATGAATTGTATACTGTTAGTCCTTGTCTTACTACCATTCATTTAACAATATTCTGAAGTTACAATGGTCTTAGAAAGAGTGCTTTATGGATTGTAAAGCACTTCCAACTATTGCAAATGTTGCAAAATGTTACCCCCCCCCCCTACAAACACACCGCCCCTGATGTTACAGGATCAGTATATGTGCAGGGCAACAGAAGAAGACACAGCCGATCAACTGCGACTCCGATCAGCTGGAACTTGGGAGGCAGAGAATAGATGGGGGAAGGGCCAGCCAGAGGTGGTATTTGCCGGTTCGCCGAACTACTCAAAATTTCCGCTATCAGTTCGCCAGAACTGATCAGAACTGGCTGAATACCACCTCTGCTTTTAACTGAGGGAGTATTTGATTCATGTGATTTTGTTTTTAGAGTTGGGTATTTCTATTCCAGATTAAAGCTACTTTGCTTCACTTTCTTGATCTTCTTCCTCTCTCCATGAACAGCAAACATAACCCTGGATCCAGACACAGCTCATCCTCAACTCACCCTGTTCCTGGATGGCAAAACAGTGGAACTAGGCGAACGTTGTCAAGAATTGCCCAACAACCCTGCAAGATTTGACTTTCTGTCTGTGGTGTTGGGACGTGAAGAATTCAAGGGGGGGCGGCATTTCTGGGAAGTCAACGTAGAGAGTCAGAAAGAATGGGCAGTGGGGATTTCTCTGAAGAGTGTGAAAAGGAAGGATTCGTTCTCCTTGAATACAGCAGAAGGGATCAGTATGTTGGGAAGATGGCGTGGTGATTACAGGTTCTCCCTCCCACCTAATCCTCTTCCTCACATCCCGGACAAGAAATTTAAAAAAATCCGGGTGTGTCTAAACTGTGCTGTGGGGAAGATTTCATTTTTTGATGCCGAGACTGGAACTCTGCTCTATTCAACAACCTCCTTTCCAGGAGAGGTCGTCCTTCCCTTCTTTTGGCTGGGGTCATACGCCCAGCTCAGCCTCTGCCAATGAGCCCTTCCAGTGGGGCCCCTGTAAGAATTCCAGATGTTGGCACCAACCCTTGTTTCCTTTTTTGGCAGTTGGGTTTCCTCGATGTTCAGGAAGAATGCATCACACACGCACACACACAATAAAGCAATACAGAGCAGAGCTGAGGTGGTGCAGTGGTTAGAGTTAGCGGTGGGATTCAATTTTTTTTACTACCGGTTCTGTGGGTGTGGCTTGGTGGCAGAGGTGGGTTCCTAACAGTTCGCACCAGTTCGGTAGAACCGGTTTGTCAAATCTACCAAACTGGTTAGAAGAGGTTCCACCAGAAAACAGGCCACACCTACAGAAGAGGTTCCAAATTTTTTTGAAACCCACCATTGACACACAAACACACACACACACACACACTCACAAACAGAGAGAAAGAGAAAGAAAGAAAGAAAAAAAAAGAAAGAAAAAGTGAGAGAGAGATGAAAGAAAAAAAGGAAAAAGGGACAGAGACAAAAGGAAGGGGAGAGAGAGAGAGAGAGAGAGGAGGGAGAGAGAACACATGGCTGGCAAGCTACTCCCAACAGGTCACATGGCTGGCAAGCCACTCCCACAAAGGAGGCCACACCCACAGAGTAGGTTCGAAATTTTTTTGAAACCCACCACTGCTTGGTGGGCATAGCAGGAGAAGGACACTGTAAAATCCCCATTCCCTCACAATCAGCTGGGACTCGGGAGGCAGAGAATAGATGGGGGCGGGGCCAGTCAGAGGTGGTATTTACAGGTTCTTCGAACTACTCAAAATGTCCGCTACTGGTTCTCCAGAACTGGTCAGAACCTGCTGAATACCACCTCTGGTTAGTGTGCGTACTGCAGGCTACTTCTGCTGACTGTTGACTGCCTGCAATTTGGCAGTTCCAATGTCACCCGGCTCAAGGTTGACTCAGCCTTCCATCCTTCCGATGTGGTTAAAATGAGGACCCAGATTGTTGGGGGGCGGGGGGCGAACATGCTGGCGTTGTAAAATGCTTAGAGAGGGCTGTAAAGCACTGTGAAGCAGTATAGAAGTCTAAGTGTTATTGGTATTACTGGTAGTCCTCGACATACGACCATCGGTTTAACAACAAATTAAAATTATGCTGAAGAAAGTGATTTAGAACCTGTCCTCAGAGTTATCCCCATTGCACTACCCCCTGTAGTCATGTGATTGTGATTTGGGCACTTGGTAACTGGCTTGCATTTACTGTATAATCATTGCCGCATTTGGTAGTCAAGGGACCCCAATTTCCAATATTCCTAGCTGACTTTTGACAAGGAAAGTCAATAGGGGAAATCGGGATCGGCTTAACATGATTTGGTGAATGACCCTGGCAAAAACAGGTTTTAAAATTAGATGTGGTCACATGATGTCTTGTTTATGGCCATGTCACTTAATGATGAATTTTCTGGCCAATTGTCATAAGCTGAGAACCATGTGTAATATAATTTATTTGTTTTAAGCATATTGTGTTACCGGTAGCCTACTGCCCAGTACTAATAACTGGACAGATTCCCTGTTAACAAATCCAAATCACTTCTATACCTATACATTTTTTTTGAGCATTCTTTAAGGCATCTCCCCTAACTCCATACAGTGCATCATTATTTGATTAAAGATAGCAAATGCCATTCCTGGATAGCAAACCCAATCAAGATTGTAATTTTTTTAAAAAAAAAATGCTATTAACGATAAAACCAGAATATCTTTATATTCCAGTGATGGATTAAAAAAAAAACCCTATATAGTTGTGTAATAGAATTTGTAGCAGTCAAACATGCATACATAATATAAAGGATTAAATTATGGCAAAACAAAAGGAAAAATGGATTAGTGAAATGCAATTGGTAGAGGGCAGAAAGGTGAAATACTTAAGACCAATCACTACGTTATTCGAGTGTTTTGCAAATGCGCAAAAAACAACAACAACCCCATACAAAGTAGAAGAATAAACTTTTGAAGACCGAATTGCCAAATTACATCTATTGTTTTTTTTTTACTCAGGTTAATTAATAATTCCATGGCCCAAAAATGAAGGCAGAAAGAAAGCCTATACTGTATAAACTTCAATATAGTAATAATGATCCGACATCCATTAAATGTCCTCTCTCATATTGACTCAGGTTTTAGAAGCTCTATTCCCATTAATAAACATCCCCTCGCCATCTGCTCAATTCCTAACTTAATTCTCATACATGTACTAAATATTTAGAAGTTCTGAAAAGGAAAGTATTCTGGGCAGGTTCCCTGGGCTTTGCAACCTCCATTCATTAGCACCCTCTGCTGGCTACCTGAAATTGTCATGGTCCTAATCAGCTTCACCGGTAAAGCAGGAATGTCCAACCACTTGACTTGCCAGAAGAGGAATTGTCTTCAGACACCTGTGAAATGTGTAATATAGTTAATGTATATTAATTCATGGGACGCGGTGGCTCAGTGGCTAAGACTCGGAAAGGTTGGCAGTTCGAAACCCTAGTGCCGCGTAACGGAGTGAGCTCCTGTTACTTGTCCCAGCTTCTGCCAACCTAGCAGTTCCAAAGCACGTAAAAAATGCAAGTAGAAAAATAGGGACCACCTTTGGTGGGAAGGTAACAGCATTCTGTGCGCCTTTGGCGTTTAGTCATGCCGGCCACATGGCCACGGAGACGTCTTCAGACAGTGCTGGCTCTTCGGCTTTGAAACTGAGATGAGCACTGCCCCATAGAGTCAGGAACGGCTAGCACATATGTGCAAGGGGAACCTTTACCTTTATATTAGTTCATAATGTTAAATGTTTATGATATTGTGGGATGTCATTAATAGATGTCCAAGGTGGCATGAGGTTCATGGACCATGGTTTGGACGCACCTCCCCTAAAGACTTCCTTTAGCTTCCTAAGTGCCTGGGAGCAAGCAAGTACAGGCATTCCTTGACTTACAACAGTTCATTTAGTGACCGTTTGAAGTTACAACAGCACTGAAAAAAGTGTCTTATAACTGTTTTTCACACTTATGACCATTGCAACATCCCCACGGTCACGTGATTTGCAATCGGATGCTTGACAAATGGTTCATATTTATGACATGTTCTGTGATCACACAATCCCCTTTTGCAACAAGCAAAGTCAGTGGGGGAAGCCAGGTTTACTTAACCACCATATTACTAATTTGACCACTGCAGCAATTCACTTAACAAATGTGGCAAGAAAAGTCGTAAGATGGGGGGGGGGGGAACTCATTCAATGCATTTCTTACTTAGCAACATAAATTCTGGGCTAAATTGTCATGTCAAGGACTACCTGTAGACAATTCTAAGACATTCCTTTTAATGTGAATTGTTCATTGTGTGCTTGCTTTTACTCTTGTAATTTCTTCCTTTCCTGTGAGTGTAAATATACAGTATTTCTTGGACTATAAGACACATCTTTATGTTGGTGCATCTTATATACCTCATACAGCAATTTTTGGCCTCCTGAAGCCCCACCCCTGCATCCCATTTTTGCAAAAAATGGGCCATTTTTCACAAAAAATTGAGGCTTTTTTGCCTTCCCTCAGCTCCCAGCAGCCTTCTGCAGGCTTCAGCTGGGCTGGGGCAAGGAAAAAATGCCCCCTTTTGCAAAAAAGGGGTGCTTTTCACAAAAATGGAGGCTTTTTTGGCTTCCCTCAGCCCCCAGCAGCACTTTGCAGGCTTCAGCAGGGCTGGGGGGCACTTTTGCCTTGCCCCAGCCCTGCTGAAGCCTGCAGAGTGCTGCTGGGGGCTGAGGGAAGGCAAAACCTTTTTTTTTTACTCACCTCTTCAAAATCTTGGTGTGTCTTATACACCAGTGCGTCTTATAGTCTGAAAAATACGGTAATATTTCCTTTTGCTACAGTAATTCAGAATTGAGATGGGATGCTGTAGGATGGCAGAATAGGAAAAAGGGCTATGAAATTTATTCCTCTTTCCCAACTTCCTTTGTAAACCAAGTTTCAGAACGTGAACCTTTCTCATCCTAAGGGCTCATCTGGCTCTTTGCGGTTTTATATTTCTGATCCTCTAAGTATGCTCAGGGTTGATTTCGTAATAAACCTTTTTCAAGATTTATTACCATCCTGCGTCCGCCTTCGTGTTCTTTGTACTTTGATGTCTGTCCTGCAAATGCCCTTGGACCTTGGGGGTCAAATGGGTTTGTTGCTAATGTACCTACCTCCCAACAGCGTTGCAACAGCCCTGCCTGTGCTCCTCGAGTCAGTAGCCGAGCTGGCGGTTGAGTTCCCCAGGCTTGTAGTGCTGGGGGATTTCAACCTGCTGTCGCTCGGTGAACGCTCTGATGGAGGGCAGGAGTTCATGGCTTCCATGACAGCCATGGACTTGACCCAGGTAATTCAGGGTCCGACTCATTCAGCGGGGCACACGCTCGACCTCGTATTTCTCTCGGAGCAGTGGAGACGTGATCTAGATTTGAAGGGCATTAAGATCTTGACCTTGTCATGGTCAGATCACTTCCTACTAAGGCTCAACTTTCGGAAACCAATCCCCCACTGTAGGGAGGGGGAACCGATTAGATGGTTCCGCCCCAGGTCCCTGATGGACCCTATGGGATTTCAGATGGCACTTGGTGAGATACCTGACTCTCTTGCCCACAGTCCGGCGGAGTCCTTGGTCGCTGCTTGGAATATAGCGGCGGCAGAGGCTCTAAACCGGGTTGCGCCTTTATGGCCTCTTTGCGGCAGTGGATCCAGGAGGGCTCCTTGGTTCACCGAGGAACTCCAGGAGATGAAGTGCCAAAAGAGACGCCTAGAGCGACGCTGGAGGGCTAGTAACTCCGAATCCGACCAAACACAATTAAGAGCCTTTATTAGGAGTTATCTAGTGGCGATACGGGCGGCAAAATGTGCGCATTTTTCCGCTCATATTGCATCTGCAGAATCTCGCCCAGCCGCCCTGTTTAGGATAGCCCACTCCCTCTTGAAAGGGAGGGATGCAGACGAACCCTTACAGGGTAGAGCTGAGGAATTTGTTTCTGTCAGATAAAATATCTCGGATCGGGACGGACCTGGACTCCACTTGGACGGTACCAGCCGAGGCGCTGGGGGAAGGTCCTGATCAGATTTTATGGAGCGAGTTTCAACTTGTCGCTCCTGAGGAAGTGGACAAGGCCATGGGAGCGGTGAGTCCTCCACCTGTTTACTGGACCCGTGTCCCTCCTGTCTGGTCTCAACCAGCAGGGAGGTGACACGTGGCTGGCTCCAGAGGATTGTTAACACCTCTCTTCTGGGGGGATCCTTCCTTAAGAAACCTTCCCTGGACCCAGCCATTTTGAACAACTATCGCCCAGTCTCCAACCTCCCCTTCATGGGGAAGGTTGTCAAGAAGGTGATGGCCTTTCAACTCCGACGGACCTTGGATGAAACATTATCTGGATCCCTTTCAGTCGGGTTTCAGGCCTGGTTACGGCACCGAAACTGCTTTGGTCGCGCTGATCGATGATCTCTGGCGGGCTTCTTGACCTCTCAGCGGCCTTCGATACCATCGACCATGGTATCCTTCTGCGACGGTTACGCAAGGTGGGAGTGGGAGGCACCGTCTTAAAGTGATTCTCCTCCTACCTCTTGGACAGGTCGCAGTCGGTGTTGGTTGGGGGACAGAGATCGACCCCTAGGCCCCTCAAATATGGGGTGCTGCAGGGCTCGGTCCTGTCCTCCCTCCTATTTAACATCTACATGAAGCCGCTGGGTGAGATCATATGCCGGCACGGGATTAAATATCATCAATATGCGGACGATACTCAATTGTATCTGTCCGCCCCATGCCAACTCAGCAAAGCAGTTGAAGTGATGTGCCAATGCCTGGAGGCTGTCAGGGTCTGGATGGGAGCGAACAAGCTTGCACTCAATCCAGACAAGACCAAGTGGCTATTGATGTTGCCTCCCAAAGATGGTCCCGACATTCCACCTCTTAGCCTGGGGGGTGAAGTTATACATCCCTCGGAGAGGGCCCGCAATTTGGGTGTCCTCCTGGATCCACAGCTGATGTTAGAACACCATTTGTCGGCTGTGACCAGTGGGAGCTTTGCCCAGGTTTGCCTGGTGCACCAGTTGCGGCCCTATCTGGACCGGGAGGCACTTTGAATAGTCACTCACGCCCTCGTCACCTCAAGACTGGATTACTGTAACGCACTCTACATGGGGCTGCCCCTGAAGTGTGTTCAAAGACTGCAGTTGGTCCAGAATGCAGCCGCGTGAGCGATAATGGATGTACCTAGATATACCGTATTTTCACCCATATAACCCGCGGGTTATATGCGGTTTTTACATGCACAGCGCCCCCCTGCGGGTTATATGCGTGGGCGGGGTATACGGAAGATATTTTACACGATCGGAGGCTTGCACAGGCTTGTTTCTCCGTTTCTTCCCCCACCCCGATCTCAGCTGTTTCCTTCTCCTCCGTTCCTTTCCTCTTCCCCAGCTTGCGCAGGCTTGTTTCTCCGTTTCTTCCCCCACCCCGATCTCAGCTGTTTCCTTCTCCTCCGTTCCTTTCCTCTTCCCCAGCTTGCGCAGGCTTGTTTCTCCGTTTCTTCCCCCCCCCATCTCAGCTGTTTCCCTTCTCTCTTACTCGTCGCGGGTTATATGCGTGGGGCGGGTTATATGCGTGGGCGGGGTATACGGAAGATATTTTACACGATCCGGAAAACCCGCGGGTTATATGCGTGGGCGGGTTATTTGCGTGGGCGGGTTATATGGGTGAAAATACGGTACCCATGTTACACCTATCCTCTGTGAGCTGCACTGGCTCCCCATTGGTCTCCGGACCCGCTTCAAGGTGCTAGTTGTTACTTTTAAAGCCCTACATGGTATTGGACCTGGCTACCTGAGAGACCGCCTCCTGCCATTCACCTCCCAACGACCAATAAGATCGCACAGGTTGGGCCTCCTCCAGGTGCCGTCGACCAGACAATGCTGGCTGGCAGCTCCCCGAGGGAGGGCCTTCTCTGTAGCTGTGCCGGCCTTATGGAACGAGCTACCTGCTGAGATCCAGACCCTTACCACTCTCCCGGCCTTCCGTAAAGTGACCAAGACCTGTCTGTTCCGGCAGGCCGGGGGCTGTTGATTAAAATCCAGCCCCACTTGATTGAATGGATGATATCTTATTTTTAATAATTGTATTTTTAATATTTTATGTTTTTACTTTTGTTGTGAGCTGCCCAGAGTCCCTAGGGAGTGGGTGGCATACAAATCTTATTAGTTGCAAATCTTATTAAATTCTAAATTAAGCCTTGATGCCCAGATTGTCTGCATATATATCTTGTATAATGGAGTGAGAAATGCTCAACAGGCCCTCTCTGGATGCTAGATGGGGTGGATGGATTCAATTTTCCTGATGGGAAGTGTTAATACCACTTTATAATGCTTTGGTAAAACCACACTTGGAATACTGCATCCAGTTTTGGTTGCCCTAATGTAAAAAAGGTGTTGAGACTCCAGAACAGGGGTGTCAAACTCGTGTTGTCATAGCGTCACATAGTATCGCGACTTTTTTCCTGTTCGCTAAATCAGGCGTGGTGGGTGTGACGCATCTGGCCCGCAGGCTGTGAGTTTGACAGCCCTACTCTAAAAAGAGTGCAAAGAAGACCAACAAAGATGATTAGGAGACTTTCCTAAAACATATAAAGAACTGTTGCTGGATTTGGGTATGTCTAGTTTAATGAAAAGAAGGACTAGGGGAGACTTGATAGTAGTGTTCCAATATCTCAGGGGCTGCCACAAAGAAAAGGAAGACAAGCTATTCTTCAAAGCACCTGAGAGTGGGATAAGAAGCAACGGGTGGAAACTAATCAAGGAGAGAAGCAACTTAGAACTAAGGAGAAACTTCCTGACAGAACAATTAATCAGTGGAACAACTTGCCTCCAGAAATTGTGAATGCTCCAACACTGGAAGTCTTTAAGAAGATGTTGGAGAACCATTTGTCTGAAGCGTATTCTATTCTATTCTATTCTATTCTATTCTATTCTATTCTATTCTATTCTATTCTATCCCATCCCATCCCATCCCATCCCATCTCCACCCCCATTCCCATTCCATTCTTTCCTTCTCCTTTTCCTATTCCTATTATGATGTGATGCCTGAAACACAATATATTTTGGGTTCAGCAATTTTCAGCTGGCTGTGGAATTCTGGGAGTTGAAATCCACACATATGAAAGTTGCCAAGCTTGAGGAACACTGATCTACCTACTAGCGAGTAGACACTTAATGTCCTGTGAGAATTGAAAGTGGAGCAAAGATGGTGAAGGCACTTCTGTGTTTGCACAGGGCAGCCAAAGAGTAGGAGCAACAGAAATAACTTCAATTACATCACTGGATAAAAAGCAATGAGGACATTTTAAATCTCTGCTTATATCACTAGTGGTGCCATCTGAGCTGCACTTTGAGACGGTACTCAGCCCTATCCAAGTATAGTGAATGAGGAGCCTCTAAATAAAGGGCTGATTTAGTGCATTTTGAAGTAAAGTAGGCATGGGTTTAACATGATCAAACTTTAACGTAGTACTTAAAACTTAAGCCGAAGTCTCAACAAGTCAGGAGTTAATTATGTTTGCTGTCTCTTCCAGCCCAGTGAGGGAAATTAACCTCATGTCACCCCCCCCCCCCGTGTCCGCTGTCTATGCTGTTCTCTCAATGATCTTTGGGAAAATCCCTGAGGATTTGGCAAGTGAAGAGATGAAGTGTTCTCCATGATTTTCATAATTGCAGATGAGAAACATGGGGTGGACTGCAGCTGTGGCAAGATGGGCCATCAGGATTAAAAGTTCAAGCAAAATTTAGTGAAGCGACTGGAGAGTTCAGTCACCTGGAAATAGTCAATGAGGGAGAAATTTGGCGGGATAATGGTAAAATACCAGAAAGATAGTGAATTAAACCCCAGAAGGCATAATGGGTAAACATCAAGCTGCGTTAGTTAGTGATGCCTGCATATTGTACAGATCTGCATATTCTCAGCGGAATCAGCCTAATGCAAGACAAGCCATGCAGACAATGTCAGCCTAAAGTCCTAAATCATCCCCCTTTCCCTAAGTCTTTTTTGAATTCCATGGACACACTTGAAATCCCAAGAGTGTTACATGCACCAACCCTAAAATATCCTCAAATTCTCTAACAGCACAAAGCAAAATATCAGATATATTTACTGTATTTTTTGGAGTATAAGACACACCTTTTTCCCCTCAAAAAAGAGGGTGAAAATCTGGCTGTGTCTTGTACATTGAATACAGCGTTTTTGGCCTTCTGAAACCCCGCCCCCTTTGCAAAAATGGCCATGCATAGCCTTTAAGAGGCTTCCAGAGTGCTCCTGGGGGCTGGGGAGGGCAAAAATGAGTGAAAGGCAGGCAGCTTTTTGCCCCCACCCCAGCCTTCAGGAGCACTCCTAAAGGCTATGCATGCCTTTTTTTTGACAAAATGGGAAGAATGCAGATTACAAAAATTATTTTTTTAAAATTTGCCTCTTCAAAATCTTGGTGAGTCTTATACTCCAGTGCGTCTTATACTCTGAGAAATATGGTAATAAAAAAAGTTTGTTCTAAATCAACAAACTATGACCCCTTCCTTAAGTTTCAGATTTATCATTGATTCTCAAACATTTGTTGTATGAGAATAATTTAATAAATACTATCTTAATAGTACTATGAATAATAATAATAATAATAATAATAGTGCTATGAATAAAAATAATGATAAAACCAACTTGAATGTAGCATGAATTTGATTACAAGGAGGCATTTGAAACCCTGCCACATGATAGGAGGGGATCAAGTGCCTAGAAATAACAGGAGTCATTAGAAACATCAGAGGTTTTGTGCAAAGATTGATGGCACAAGGGAAGACATGCTAGTCAATGCTGATTGGGAGAGATTGTTATCAAGAGAGGAATCTTCCAAGGAGATTCAATTTTGCCACTACTGTTTCTCATTGCACTGAATTCTTTTGTCAATGATACTAAATAACTCAGGCCATTGCTATCAAAAATAATAATAAAAAAATCTGCCAGACTAGCTCACTTCCTTTATATGGATGATCTAAAGCACGGATGCTCAAACTACATCGCCCTCCTCCAGCAGTCTGCCTTATCTTCCAGCCCACGGGGCTTGCAAAGCTCTGTTCATTGTGGGTGCCTATGAAGATAAGGCTGACACAGGAGGTGGGACACATGATCCAGGCCCACTGTGCTCGGCTGAAGGCCAGCAGGTGGATGGGGGAGGGCCGACTGGCAGAGGGGTGATGCGGGTAATGCAGCCTCGGCCATGGGTGCCCTCCCGCCTTCTGGCAGTCACAGCAGGTGAGGCCCAGCAGCTGTGGAGAGTCCAGGGGGGGGGGGAAATGCCAGCGCCTGCCACTCCCTTTGGATGCAAAAGGAGTGGCATCCACCAAGGCAGCTGGAGCAGTGGGTGAGAAGATGCATGGATGCCGCCAGGAACAAGGATGCTCAGGCTTACGTCTGTCCAGGTGAGCTTATCAGCCCCGGATCCATCATTGGACAGATTTCACAGGGCTGCCGCAATGGGGGATGGGCGCACTCTGGGAATGGGAGAATAGAAAAGGGAATATAGTCACAATAACATTCTTTCACATGAGCTCAAGGTCGAGTTGCTGGCACCTGGAGGAGAGTGATTGTAGTTTGGCGGGAGAGAGGAAATTGCAAGTGGGGCATGTGATGTGAATGTTGTTATTGGGGCAGAGTGTGAGTTTTAGTGTGGCAGGAGGAAAGTTTCAGATTTGGGTTTCTCCCAGATGTGCCAACATGACTTCTCTAATAAATTCTTACTTTAATGGACTTTGTCTTCGAGTTCTGAATTGTATTGAGGGTTTAATTAGAACGTTGGCAGCTTGACAATGTGATTCCACCAGGAAAGAGACAGAGGGGAGAGGGCAGGCATTTGTGGGTCAGAGGGCAGGCACTTGTGGGTCCTGCTGCTGCTGCATACAAAGAGAGATTCAGCAGTGCCATGATGCCTTTGCCTAGAACAAAGGGGGAAGGAACCATGTAGGCCCATAGAGAGGAGAAGGGAGAGGAGGGGCATTCCAGCTGTTTGCATCGAGGCTCGTTTGCAGAGCATTCTAAGCTTTGTCTCTTGGATTCTCAGGCCCCAGTGCTGCAGCGGAAATCAGGCAGGAGGGCAGGAATCCTTTGCCCATTCATTCATGCAGACAGAGGGTGTGTTGTGTTCCTCAATGGATTAAACTAGGGTAGAATAAACAGCCATCAAGGGAGGCAGAGTGAGAGTGAGAGTGGGAGAGATAGAGATAGATAGATAGATAGACACAGAGAGAGAGACAGAGACAGACAGACAGACAGACAGACAGACAGAGACAGAGACAGAGACAGAGAGACAGAGACAGACAAACAGACACACACACACACAAACACACAGAGACAAGGACAGAGATAGAGAGAGACAGAGACACACACAGAGAAACACACAGAGACACACACACACACACAGATGGACAGAGAGAGAGAAAGACACACAGCGAGAGACAGAGATAGATAGATAGATAGATAGAAACAGAGATAGACAGACAGAGAGAGAGAGAGAGAGAGAAAAGAGAGAGACAGGGACAGAGAAATAGAGTCAGAGCCAGAGCGAGCAAGCAAGAGACACACAGAGAGAAATTATATTATTATTTCATGGTTTTTTTGCACTACAAATAAGATATGTGCAGTGTGCATAGGAATTTGTTCAAGTTTTTTTCCCAAACTATAGTCCAGCTCCCCAATAGTTTGAGGGATTGTGAACTGCCCCCCTGTTTAAAATGTTAGAGGATTCATGATATAGACGGTGAACAGAGATCTACTCTAATAATCAAAGGCAATAGTTTTCTGAAGGGGCCCTTGAGAATCATTCTAGAATGTATCTCAGACCACCTTCTCAATTGTCCTACTTTCTGAAGAGAAGATGTTGGTCAGTGAATAATCTGTTAAAAATCTTGAGTCCATTGCTAATCCTGCCCATAGGCAGAGATAACATTGACCTGTTAAAGAAAACCTTTGTAAAATATATCGACAGCGAGCCAAATAAAAAAGCAAAAATTGTAAAGATACCTGCTGAGAAAGAAAGAAATAACTGTGGAGGGCACAGACCTCAAGCACAAAGAAGGCAGAGATGTGATAAGTGCAGTTATTACTTAGAGACCAATCAGATTACTCTGCAGACTTCTATCTATCATCCATCTCTATCTCTCCCCTTCCCCCTTTTCTATTTATGTCACCCATCTCTGCAGTAAAGCAACTGTCTTACAGATCATACATGCCAAATGGCTGCCATTTAGAAGAGTCTGAATGCCAGAAGCAAAACTTCTTCAAGGAAAAACAAAGCCCAGTTGCCTTTTGAAAAAGTACTTTTGGGACAACCATAAACTGGATGACTGAGAAACTCCATAGATGTGAAGAAGAGATGCTAGCTAGGAGTCAATCTGAGAACAGAGAGGGGAACCCCCAATGGCTTAACAAACAGAGAATCTATTTTACGAAAGGCTCACTTAATGAATGAAGAATTAAAAATGGCAGCAGGAAGATTGTAGTTTCAGAGTTGCAAGATTCTGTTAACATACCCTTACATAAAGTAGAATTAGCTCATCTAGTCCTGTATCCTGTATCCTGCATCCTGTATCCTGTAGCGAAGCACCTCTCCTCCATTTTCTGACTTGGATATGCATCCCCAGGCTGGAGAGATTGTCTTGCAGTGCAACGAAGGCTCAGTTTCCATGTTTTACGTTGTTCTCTGATATATGGGTTTCCTGGCAGCTGTTTGCTTAGTGGTGGCATTCCTGACCCAGAGGTTGCCTGGGGCCTTCAATGAAGCCAAGCTGATCACCTTCAGCATGCTGGTCTTCTGTAGCGTTTGGATCTCCTTTGCGCCCACCTACCTCAGCACCAAGGGTAAGTACCTGGTAGCCGTGCAGGTCTTCTCCATCTTGGCCTCCAGTCCTGGGCTGCATCTTTTCCCCCAAATGATACATTATTCTTTTTCGACCTGATTTGAATAGAAAGGAGCAACTAATTCTCAAAAGCTTAACAGAAATGTGATTTTAAGTGTGTACAAATTAGAAGCACCAGTGCTTATTTCAGTTCCCCCAACCATTTGTAGACCGAATATGATAATTTTTTAGGGAAGCTCATTATATCTGTTTTACACTTCGATTCTAAAGATTATCCAATTTCTTTTTAAAAAATCTTTCTTTTAAAGTTATTGTAGAATCAGAACTTTACATTTTTCCAAAAACAAAAAGAAATAACAATAAAGACCACTGTAGAAACCAGACCCTAATTTTTTTTTGTAAGAAATTGGCTGTTGTTATCTGATTGTGTGTAGATCTTTGAGATATCTTTTTATGCTGTCACATCAAATCTTTTGGGTTCATTTTGCACATCATGATATCTTGAGCAGTCCCTCTCTTACCCTTAGGGAGAAGGCGGCAGTGGCAAACCAGTTCTGAGAAATCTTGCTAAGAAAATGGCACAAACTTGCTCAGTCAGTCTGAAACGGAGAGCCTCTCCCTCAACAATTATTCATGGTACATGGCAGGCTTGAATTCTAAATCCAAACTCTCCTTTTCCATGAATTATGTTGCTGAATTTGATGTTTTCTTCCTTCAAGAAACCTGGCTAAATACCTGCTTGTTTATAAGTGGGTATAATTATTTCTCTCAAGAAAAAAAAAGTCTGCTAAATTTGGCTTAAATCTTAATGCTAACTTATTCCCCAATTGGGCTCAAGTCTCAAGTACTGAAATAAATAAGTTTATAACCTTAAAGAGAATCTACAAAATGATGTATAAAGGGATCTAAAATATGTAAGAGATGTAAAAAATCAAAAGGAACATTTTATTATCTTTGATGGGCTTGATAGACAGGGATACATATATTAATTTAAAAAATTGAGACTACTGTGTACAATTTAAATCAATTTAAAATGCATGGTGTATGTTATTTTTAAACATGATAACAGCCAGCAAGTCTGCTATTTGTTCAATGTTGTAAAGACAATGTTGGAAAGACAATTCCTAGTATGAAAGTTTCAGTTTCAGTTTCAGTTTTGGTTTATTTGTATGCCGCCCTTCTCCAGGAGGGACTCAGGGCGGCGAACAACTCAAAGGGGAAAGAGAACACAAACAACAGTACACATAATTAAAATACACGAAAATCACACAGCCATACCAGTCGAGAGGGGATGGGAACTCATCAACCCCAGGCCTGCTGGCACAGCCAGGTTTTGACGGCTTTCCGGAAGGCCTGGAGAGAGGTGAGGGTCCGGATCTCCGCGGGGAGTTCATTCCAAAGGGCTGGAGCTGCTACAGAGAAGGCCCTCCCCCGGGTAGTAGCCAGATGGCATTGGCTGGTGGATGGAACCTGGAGGAGGCCGACCCTGTGTGATCTGACGGGTCTTTGGGAGGTAATTGGCAGCAGGCGGTCTCTCAAGTACCCAGGTCCAATACCATGAAGGGCTTTATAAGTTACGACTAGCACTTTGAAGCGTATCCGGAGACCGATCGGTAGCCAGTGCAGCTCGCGGAGGATAGGTGTAACGTGGGTGTACCGAGGTGCACCCACAATTGCTCGCACGGCTGCATTCTGGACGAGTTGAAGTCTCTGAATACTCTTCAAAGGCTGCCCCATGTAGAGCGCATTGCAGTAGTCCAGTCTTGAGGTCATGAGGGCGTGAGTGATTGTTGCGAGTGCCTCCCGGTTCAGGTAGGGGCGCAACTGGTGCACCAGGCGAACCTGGGCAAATGTCCCCCTGGTCACAGCCGACAGGTGATGTTCTAAAGTCAGCTGTGGATCCAGGAGGACTCCCAAGTTGTGCGCCCTGTCTGAGGAGTGTAAATTTTCACCCCCCAGCCTGAGTGATGGAATAATAGCCAAATTCTTGGGAGGAAAACAGCACAGCCACTCGGTCTTGTCTGGATTGAGTACAAGCTTGTTAACCCCCATCCAGACCCTGACAGCCTCCAGCCTCCAGAATGGTTAGTATAACAGGTAACAAATTGAGTTGGAAGGGACCTTATAGGGCATCTAGTCCAACACCCCCCCCCATGCCGCTCAAGCAGGAGACCCTACACCATTTATTACAAATGGCAGTCCAGTCCTTTCTTGAAAGTCTCAAGTGATGAAGCTCCCACAACTTCCGAAGGAAAAGCTGTTCCATTGGTTAATTGTTCTCACTATCAGAAAGTTCATCCTTGTTTCTAGGTTGAATCTTGCCTAGTAAAAGTGATGGAACTTGCAGGGATGGCAAACTGATGGCTCTCATTAGAAAAAAGACACTCGCAAAATGTAATATTATTCAAAAAGTTTTTGTGGAGTTTTTGAACAAAACAGAGGGAGGGAAATCAAAATATAACACATGGATTTTATGATAAGTAGAGTTTATTGATAGGTGCTGATGGAAGCTCAAGTGTAATATTAAAGTAAGGGGTGAATTAAAGTGTTAACTATGTCTTATATAGAAGAAGAAGAAGTTGGGAGTCACTTTTTTCTATATTTGTATATATTTTACTATTTTTGCACTTCTATCACCTATAGTTGTGGTGGTGAATCTATGGCACACGTGCCACAGGTGGCATAGAGAGTCCTCTCTGCGAGCATGCAAGCTGTTGCCCCAGATCAGCTCTGCATGCTTGTGTGCCTCCCATCAGCCAGCTGATTTTTGAGTCTCTGCTGTGCATGCACGAGGGGGGGTTTGCATGGGGGGCAAGGGGAGCATGGGGAGGAGGTGAAGCGCCCCCTCCCATGGCCTGTTTTTGGTCCCAGGAGGCTGCAGGGAGGCCTACTAGGCCCAAAATGTGGGGCAGGGGAAGTGGGGAGATCGTCCACACAAGCGCAGGGTATCAGGGCATGTGGAGTGGTGGTGTCACGCATGCAGGGACATGCAGTCAGGGGAGGCGGGGCCTCACCAGTCTCATGAGGAAAAGAAAAGAATTTTTAAAATAATTAAAAAGGCTAAGGTAGTTGCTGCCAGACTTCAAGTCACAGTGACTCTGAGTTTGCTTAGTGCTAACTGTAGGGGGAGGTGAGAGAACTATGGGCCTCCTTTGCATAACAAATTTTTCACGTTTTAACTGTTGCTCAGAGTTAACCGAGGGTTAAAAGGCGAAAAATTCCTTATGCAAAGGAGGCACGTGATTCTCTCACCTCCTCCTGCAGAGGGCACTTTGTTTAGAGGCTTTTTTAAAACAGTTAAGCAGAGTCATTCACATGGTGACTCTAGCAGCAACTATCCTAGCTTGCCTGGCCCTGGCCTGGCTAGACCAAATCTTGCATTTTTGACGCAGCTGGAAGATATGTGGGTCAGAGGGTAGGGGCAGGGAGGAGGAATTCAAAATTATTTGTAATGTAAGTAATTGTAATTTGTTTTTAGTGTGTGTGTGTGTGTGTGTGTGTGTGTGTTTTACCTGCCTCTGCTGGCCCGCGGGCTGGAACATTTATTTTTATTTTTTATTTTTTAAGCCATGCAGCCTCGGCCCACCATAGAGCAAAACATGTCCTGGTTTGTGGCCGGGAGGCATACTGGCACTTTGTGCCAGCGTGCCTCCCGGCCACAAACCAGGACATGTTTCGCTCTATGGCGGACTGAGGCAGCATGCACTTTAAAGTGCTGGCATGCCTTCTGGGCTGGCCATTCAGCGGGACATGCTTCATGTGCTCCATCCTGGCGGGCGGAGAGGGCGAGGGAGGACTGGAGGTGACGGGCGGGTGGGCGGGTGGGCTCAGCAGTGCCGCTGCACTGGCAGAGCCAGCCTGAGGGACAAGGGGTGGCCGAGCCTCAGCTGCCCGAGCAGCCTTGCTTCGCTGCCTGCCCGTCTGTCGTCTCCAGTCCTCCCTCGCTCTCTCCGTCCACCGGGATAGAGCTGGAAGCCTCGCTGGAGCAGTCGGTGCCCAGGGGCATGGCTTTAAAGTGGCTGCAGGGCCCTGGCGGCAGGACTTTAAAGTCCCGGCACCGTCCGCCATAGAGCGGGTCCTGGTCCCGTTCTATGACGGACGTGGCGCCGGGGCTTCAGCGGGGCTTTCGTGCTTGTCTCACCGGCCATGAAGCTCACCACACGTCACTGCATGCATGCATTGCATTATGGGTATGGACATGCATACATGTGCTGTCATGTGCGCAGTTTCGGCACACAACAACAAAAAGGTTAGCCATCACTGACCTATAGCTTCCCACCCCTCTTTTTAAGTATTTTTCTGATTGATGGTAATGGAGAGGAGCTTTCAAATAATATTTTCAGTAACTAGGAATGTGTTTTATTTTTTTTTATTTTTTTAAATTTTTGTTACATAGACAACACATACCCACAACAATAAAAAACAAAAAAACAAAAAACAAAACAAAACAAAACACACACACACACACACAAAACCCATCATCACATACAGCATGTTGTTTGGTTACAAGTGTTTTAACATTTATCATTCTTATACATTTATTATTTCATTTAATAGGTTATAATATACAGTTTGGGTTGCTTTGTTTACCATCCCTTCCTCCTGTTATAACACCACCTTATTTTCCCTTTCTTTTCTCCCTCCCTCCCTTCTCTTTTCTTCCTTCCTCTTCTCCTTTCCCTTCCTTCTTCCTATACCTTTCTCCTGCTCCTGCTCTTCCTCTTCCCCTTCCTACCCTCTCTCCTCCTCTTTCTCTCCTTTCCATCCTCCTCTCCTTACCTCCTTCTTTTCACCGTCTCTCCCTTCTCTACTTTCTTCCTTCCTCCTCTCCTTCCCCTTCCTTCTTCCCTTACCTCTCCTTTGCTCCTACTCTTCCTCTTTCCCTTCCTACCCTCTCTCCTTCCTTTTCTCTCCCTTCCATCTTCCTTTCCTTCCCCTTTCCTCCCTCCCTCCCTTCTCTACTTTCCTCCTTCCCCCTCTCCTTCCCCTTCCTTCTTCCCATACTTTCTCCTACTCCTGCTCTTCCTCTTCCCCTTTCTACCCTCTCTCCTCCTCTTTCTCTCCTTTCCATCCTCCTCTCCTTACCTCTTTCTTCTTTCCCCCATCTTCCTTTCATTCTCTCCTCCTCTCTCCCTTTCTTTTTCTATTATTGTTGGTGTGTCTATTTTAAATCTCAGTTTATGTTTCCTTGGGATGGTACTTCCGCCAATCCAGATATAATTTAGTATCATTTCTTATTCCCTTACCTTTGCTAATCTATCCTAACTATATTTCCCCCCACAGACACACTTTGTATCTTTCTATTGTATTTATACTTATATATTTGATACACACAACAATAAAAAAACCACAAAAAACCCACAACACACATATGTTATAAAAAAGTATATCAGCTGGTTACAAAAAGCTTTTGTGCATCTCTTCCATTAATTCATATTAATTTGAATGTGTTAACTCAAATATTTACTATATTAACATCATCATACCTCCACTTTTAGTTGACTACAGTTATTTAAACATCCTTCATCCTTAAATATACCAAAGTTCAATCCATAACCACATGCTGGCATTTCATTTGCTAAAACAGGATTTAGCCATTAGCTAAAACAGGATATGAGGACTTAATGTTAATGGAGGATTTTATAAATATTATCACATTAACATATCCTGTTTTAGCTAAACCTCCATAATATTTAATACCAAAGATTTCTAATCCTCCATGTATATAATTTATTATCATTCTCCTTTATTTAATTATATCCTATATCATAGCATTTTCCCCCTATTAGTAAAGATTTAACTGCATATAGTTTTATTTTATTTTTTTATAATAATTATTGTTAATAATCTTTATATATAATCTAAAGATATTTCTAACCTTCCCTTCTCATATCCAATTATTACTTATCATATCAACTCAACATTGTATACATTATTATCATTATCAATTTTTATTTAACTATACCTATTACAAATGGATTTAACTAAGTTTAGCTAATTTTGAATTATACTCTTCCATCTATCAACCTGTATCTCTCCAATAACAGAACAATCTTATATCTGCTGCCATTTGTGGATCCAATTCTCCAAACATCTTTATAAACAAGTCCATACGTTTGTCTATACTGTATCATAATAATTTCTTTTTCAGCATTTTCAACTTTTTGTTGCACCACCTCTGTTTTCGATGTCAAGTTGGTATTAGCCTCATTAAGATCCTCTAGACTATCTTCAATTCCGGAAACATGTTCTGTCAATACAGTTACAAGTCCCAGCATTTCATCTTTAATTTTAACAACCCTGGCATCAATTTTATCATACAACTCCTGTTTAAGTTCTTTTATTTCCCCTTTTATTTCTTTTATTTCTTCTTTTCCCTCCTGTTTTATCTCCTGTTTTATCTCCTCTTTAAGATCTCTAAGTTTATCTTCCATTTTAATTGTCTGAGCGTTGAGAGCCACACTTAATTCATTCAAGAAGAATTCTTTCGTTAACAAGTCTCCAGGAGGGGGTGTAGGGAGCGGAGGCTGCGACCTTGTGCCAGGCACTGGGGATGTGCCCCTGGGAATAGAGAGTGATGGTTTCAAATTAGGATTTGGTTTTGAGGCCATTCCAAATTTTATCTTCAAGCAGTTAATAAAACTCTACTGGCCGACTGTGCAGCTATAGGAAGAGATGCTGAATTTCTCCCTTTGTTTTGAAATTTGAGGCTTGGCAAGGCTTTACCAAGAATTTCAGAAAATAAGCATTGTAACAAGACAGTTCAGCAGATTCATCACCATTTAAATTCCAGATAAGCAAAATTAATGAGAGAAAGGAAGTCTTGTAAAAATGAAACTAATTAAAAAGTTTCTGCTGGCCGATTGTGAGGCAGGGTGATAAATCACTCCTGTCTCCTTTGAAGTTTTAAAGTTCTGTAGCGTTTAATAAGGAGATTAAGAAAATAATCATTGTTACAGGAGAATCCAGCCGGCTCGGCGCCGTTTTAAAAGCCTCTAAGTAAATAGATTTTCAGAAGAAGATCTTGTAAAAAAAAAAGAAGCTAGGATCTTGGTAAACAATTAATGTCCTCGTAATCTGATTCAGCTCGCATTAAAATCAAATAAATCAAAACTGTGAACTGAGTGGGAGAGATCTTACTTTGCACTGCGCAAGGCAGTTTGAAGTTCCCAGCACGGACGCCGTTCTGCCTTGGGCTGGCCCCCCTCTCTCTGCAGACACAAAAGCTGCAAAAATCGAAGGGCATTTGCCAGCAAAACTATATCTTCTTCCCTTCTTGCCTGAAGGATAAGAAACCTGTTAGACGTCAGGTAGATGATCATCTAAACAGATACGTGACCAGGAATTCGGGGGCAGCTATTTTAAGCTGCCACCATCAGTAAGCTCCACCCAGGAAGTCGATGGTTAATGGTTTAGATATAGACAAATATTTAGATAAAGAGAAAATGCCCTCAGTTAGAGAAGAGCACAGGCAAAAATTGAATCAACCAATAACCTCAGGGGAAATTTTGCAGGTAATTAAGCAATTAAAGTTAGGGAAAGCACCAGGTACAGATGGTTTGACAGCGGTTTACTATAAAAATTTACAGTTAGAAATGGTAGAACCTCTTAGAGAATTATTTAATAAGATTCAAACGGAAGGTAAAGTGCCTCCATCTTGGAAGACAGCGTTTATATCTTTGATATCCAAAGAAGATCAAGATACTACCCAACCAAAAAATTATAGACCTATCTCATTACTTAATGTAGATTATAAAATTTTTACTAAAATACTAGCAAATAGGTTAATGCTGGTTATTCAACAATTGATACACACCGACCAAACAGGTTTTATACAGGGGAGACAGATGAAAAGGAATGTCAGATTAATTATTAATGCATTAGAATATTTGGGAAAGAACAACCAAATCCCTGCTGCGTTTATATTTTTGGATGCTGAGAAGGCCTTTGATCGAGTTAACTGGCAATTTCTGTTGAAGATATTGCAAAAAATGCAGATAGGAGATAATTTTTTACAGTCAATTAAAGCAATATACCAACAGCAAACAGCACAAATTATAGTCAATGGAAGTTTAACAGACTCTTTTCAAATTGGAAAAGGTACAAGACAGGGCTGTCCTTTGTCCCCATTATTGTTTATTATAACTTTGGAAGTATTGTTGAATAAAATACGGGGCTTGGATGGTCTAAAAGGGATCAAGATTAGGCAGCAAGAATACAGAGTGCGCGCTTTTGCGGATGATTTGGTCATAATATTGGAACAACCGCAGGAATCCAGTATGGTTTTAATGAATACGATTAATCAATATGGTCAAGTGTCTGGTTTTAAAATAAATTTAGGAAAAACAAAAATATTAGCTATAAATATGAATACTAAACAAAAGGAAGAACTAGGAGTGATGCTAGGATGTGAGGTAGTTAAAAAAGTCAAATATAGCAATATAGCAATAGCAGTAGACTTATATACCGCTTCATAGGCCTTTCAGGTCTCTCTAAGCGGTTTACAGAGAGTCAGCATATTGCCCCCAACAATCTGGGTCCTCATTTTACCCACCTCGGAAGGATGGAAGGCTGAGTCAACCCTGAGCCGGTGAGATTTGAACCGCTGACCTGCTGATCTAGCAGTAGCCTGCAGTGCTGCATTTAACCACTGCGCCACCTTGGCTCTTGGAGTTAACATCTTGGAGTTAACATCTTAACTTCAAATGGGAAACTATATAAGCATAATTATGAACCACTTTGGCATAGTATACAGACAGAGATGAAAAAATGGGAGAAATTGCACTTTGTTGGGTAGGATAGCGGCAGTGAAAATGAACATCTTACCAAAATTTTTATTTCTCTTCCAAATG
This sequence comes from Thamnophis elegans, assembly GCF_009769535.1. NCBI lineage: Eukaryota > Metazoa > Chordata > Lepidosauria > Squamata > Natricidae > Thamnophis > Thamnophis elegans. The sequence continues at coordinate 154,601,186 of NC_045542.1, read as the reverse complement.
TTACCTATACTTAAAAAAGATGCAAATCTTTTAGAATGGCAGAAGGATATCAACAAATTTGTATGGGCAGGAAAGAAGCCGAGGGTAAAGATGAAAATAATGCAAGATGTACGCGAGAGAGGAGGCTTGAAACTACCTAACTTAAAACTATATTATGATGCAGGGGCACTATCTGTAATTAGTGATTGGACTCATTTAACTAATGATAGAATATTGAATATTGAGGGACACGATCTGGTATATGGTTGGCATGCTTACCTGTTATTCAACAAAAAATTGGACAAGAATTTTAAAAGTCATATTTTAAGAAATGCTTTACTGCGGGTCTGGAAAAAATACCAATATAAATTAAATGACAAGATACCCATGTGGGCAATTCCTAGACACGCAATTGAAAATATGAATATAGCACAAAAACAGGATAGAATTACCTACAGACAGCTTCTTATCTTGGAAAGGGGGTTACTACAATTAAAATCCTTAGAGGTATTAAAAGAGGAGAAGGTAGTTCAAATATGGTTCCAGTATGGGCAATTACAGGCTAGGTGGAAAATAGATCAAAAAATTGGTTTTATTCAAGTTGAGGATAATCTGTTTAAACAAATAAGAGATCAAAGCTTAATGCATATAAAGAGGATATATAATGTATTAATACAGATGGATTCGGAAACAGAATTAGTTAAAGATTGTATGATAAAGTGGGCTCAAAACATTGAAGAACCAATAATGCTGGATACATGGGAAAGAATCTGGGTAAGAAATGTGAAATTTACACAAGCTCAAAACCTGAGAGAAAATTTTTATAAGATGTTCTATAGATGGCATTTAGATCCTAAAAAGCTGGCTTCTATGTATCCGAATTTACAGCCTAAATGTTGGAGATGTGGCTCTCTCGATGCTACATATTTTCATATATGGTGGACCTGCCAAAAGGTTAAGGCATTTTGGATAAAAATATGGTGGATTATGCAAAATACCTTTAAAAGAAGGATAAAGTTTACTCCTTAGTTATTTTTACTAGGTATAAGTATTGACTTTACAGTGGTAGAGACTAACTTGATTCTGCACCTAATAACGGCAGCAAGACTGTTGGTGGTGCAATACTGGAAGAAGGAAGACTTGCCTACAATTCAAGAATGGACATTGAGGAAGAAGGCGGGGCTTAGCAGTGAGAAGACGGAGTTTCAGGCTATTCCTGAAATTCCTCTATTCCGAAGGAAATTGGACGGTCTGTTTTGGACCCAAGCTGTCCCGGAGAGACAGTGAAAGGTTGGAGGAGATCCAGCGACCCCAGAGACGTTTGCAAAGTCTCTGGGGGCTTGGAATTTAACCTCCTTTGCCAGTTCCTCTTGGATTAGCTGTAAGCTAACTGAAACTGCAGGTTGCCCCTAAGAATGGTGGAAGTGGCTTCAACTGGTAAGCTGATTTCATTACTCAAAGAGATATGGTCCGCATTAAAATTTAAGCTAATTGAAACCAAAGAACAGAAGAATATAGCGGCAAATTGGTTTTTTTAATTATGGGTTTATAGCCGGTGGTTACCTTATTTCTTAAATGTTTTAAATGCTACTTACATGGATAAAGGAAAGGATTACTTCAACATCTCCTCTGACTCTCTTTAAGTGGGCTGTAAACCAATTTACTATAATTTGGCTCCTTACAATTTGACACTTTTATTGCTTAGCTGTGTTGGTCTAAGATCAGATAAGATTGCACAGCTCCCAGCTTGTTTTTACTTGCAAATACCTTAAAGCCTCTAAAGGGAGAAATTTTAGCTGCGTCATAAACATGGCGTCTATGCAAGCTTCAAATGATTCATTTCAAATGATTTTCTCCGCGTTTCAAAAGTTGCTGACACATATGATAGATTTGAAAAAAAGCTGGACTATTTGTTGTTTTTAACATCAAAATATGAAGAAAAAAGTGAGAATGTTGAATGTTTGAATGTTCCTGAAATACAAATGAAGAATGTCAGAAATGAAGTTTCTCAACTTGCTGACACGCCGGGCATCTGGTTTACTTCGGAGGGAGAAAGAGATGCAACGTTTGAAAGGGGGGCAGCCATACAGAAGATTTATTTCAAAAGACAGAGCGCAGGAGGAATGAGGAGCATTAAAGAATTTATACTTTATGAAACATCATTTGCAGAATTTCCGATACCACCACTGAGAATTAAAGACAAGCTGAAAAGTGCAACAAGCGTAGGACAACGATATTATATCAGAGGCATCTTAAGCAAAAAGGTGCGAAGATATCCCTGTTTGGACTTGCTTATAAAGACGTTTGGTGAACTTGTTCCACGAATGGCAATAGGATTAAGGAGGTTTTGTTATTGGAGAGACACAGGCTGGTAGATGGAAGAATACAATTCAAAATTAGCTAAACCTAATTACTCTTATTTGTAATAGACATAGCTGAATAATAATTGATATTGATAGTAATGTATATAATGTGGAGTTGATATGATAAATAATAATTGGATATGAGAAGGGAAGGTTGGAAATATTTTTGGACCATATACAAAGGTTATTAATCACAATAATTATCACTATTAAAAAATAAAATAAAACTATATACAGTTAAATGTTAACTAATATGGGGAAAATGTTACGATATACGATATAATTACATAAAGAAGGGAGAATGATAATAAACTATATGCATGGAAGATGGAATTTTTGGTATTAAATATTATGGATGTTCAGCTAAAACAGGATATGAGGATTTGATGTTAATAGAGGATTTTACAAACAAGTAAATGAAATGCCAGCATGTGGTTATGGATTAAATCTTTGGCATAGTTAAGGATGAAGGATGTTTAAATAACTGTAGTCAACTAAAAGTGGAGGTATAATGATGTCAATATGGTAAACATTTGAGTTAAGATATTTGAATCAATATGAATTAATGGAAGAGATGCACCAAAACATGTTGTAACCAGCTGATATACTTTTTTATAATATATACCTGTGTGGTTTTTGTGTGTGTTTTTTCCCCTCTTTTTTCTTCTTTTGTTTTTCCTTTTTTTTCCCTGCCTTGTTTTTTGTTGTTTTTGTCTTCTCTGTGTTTTGATTTTTTCTTTTCCCACTGGTGTGGGCATGTGTTGTTTAAGTCAGTGGTCTCCAACCTTGGCCACTTTAAGACCTGTGGACTTCAACTCCCAGAGTTCCTCAGCCAGCAAAGCTGGCTGAGGAACTCTGGGAGTTGAAGTCCACAAGTCTTAAAGTGGCCAAGGTTGGAGACCACTGGTTTAAGTAACAAAATAAAATAAAAAAATTTTTTTTAATTAAAAAAAAGATTTATAGAACGGAGATTAGAATTATGCATGAAACTGTAACAGTGAAAATGTCTATACGATTAAAAACAAAGCAATATGGATGGAAATAGGATATTTTTATGTTTGCAAATACTGAATAGAACAAATGTAAGTAAATGTGATGGTCATAATGTATAACTTTATATCTTAGTATAGATATTGTATAGTATAGATATATCTTAGTAAGACATTGTCAGGATGGTTACGCTGTGCCCAATGTTTTAATTTGTGTTCAATAAAAAAACTTTATAACAACAACAAAAAAAGAATGGACATTGAAAGTTACAAACTTAGCCGAGATGGCTAAAATATCGGCATATCTTAAAGATCACTCAAATGAGAGATATAAATGAGACTGGAAAAAATGGATTGACTATATACAAAATAAATACGGGACCAAGAAATTCCAGTTAGCGCATGCTTAAGATCAGAAATGATTTAAATTGTTTAAAGTTAGCTCAGCAAGAAGAAGCTAAGATCAATGTAGAGATGTCATTAATTTCTTAATTTCTTTTTTCTCAATAGATTTTAGACTGTGTTTGTTAAAAATCCATACCGTGTACGGGTTCTGGGAAGTTGGGGGGGGGAAGGAGGAGGAGGGTTGGGGTGGAGGGTGGAGGGAGGGGGTTGGGGTGGAGGGTGGAGGGAGGGGGTTGGGGTGGAGGGTGGAGGGAGGGAGGGGTATACATTAGGCTAGACAAGAATTTGGTGGTAAACTAGAACTATTTTGACACACAAAAAAATTGTACTCCGATGTCTCACTGATTGAGGAATGATGAAATGTTTGTTTTAAAAGAAAATAAAACTTTTGAAACACTATAAACAAGTCCATATAAAGAAATCTTTGCACCTTCTTTGTCTGTAGTGCCTCTCATATGATGTTGATGCCCTCTTTTTGTTTCCTTTATCAGCTTGTCTTTAATTCTCAGCAGTGATATCAAATGTTTTGCAAATAGTATTTCATAAACTATAAATTCTTTGATGTTTTCTTCTTCTCCTGTGTCTTGTCTTTTGAAGTAAATTTTCTCTCCATTTAACTCCTCTTCAAACATTCCATTCTTTCCTCCCTCAGAAGTAAGCCAATTGTCACAAATATCAACAAGCTCAGATTCTTTTTCTCCGTCATTCTTATTTTGTATTTGAAAAACATCCTCACTTTTTCCTCATACTTTGTTGCCAAAACACCAAATAATCCAATTTTTCCTGAATTCTGTCCTCTGTATCAGACAGCGTCTTTAAAGCAGAAAGTATCACTTGAAGAGACACTTGAATAGACGCCATGTTTATACGCAGTTATATTTTTTCTTAAGAGCTCTGAAGTATTTGCAAGTAAAAGCAGACTGAAAGCTGTACAATCTTATCAGATCTTAAGCCAAAACAACCAAGCAATAAAAGTGTCAAGATGTAAACAGCCAAATTATAGTGAATTGGTTTACAGCCAGCTTGCAGAAAATCAGAAGAGATGCTGGAGTAACCTATCCATTTGAAAAGATTTTACTTAGAGTCAATCCATGTGAATAACATTTAAAAAGTAAGATAACCACCATCCAACACCATTAAAAAGATCAAAATCGCCGCTAGATTCTTCTATTCTTTAATTTAAATTAGTTTGAATTTTTAGGCAGTCCATTTTTCTTTTCTTTAAACAATAAAATGTTCTTACCAGCTGGAAACACTTTCTCTTTCTTTAGGGCTGTCTGCAGCTTCAATAGCCTTATGGCTAATCCGGAAGTCACTGGCAAAGAGGGTTTTTTCTGGGTCCCCAGAGACTTTGCGAACATCTCTGGGACCACTGGGTCTCCCCCTACCTTTCACTGTCTCTTTGGGACAGCTTGGGTCCAAAAAAGAACCGTCCAGATGCTCCGGTTTAGATGGACATTCAGGAGCAGCTTGAAAGTCCGTCTTCACACTGCTAAGCCCCGCCTTCTCTCAGGAATGTGTTTTATTAATGTTTCTAGTTCTTTGAAGTTTCCATGAGGAATGTGGATTCTGGTAAGAACCGTTTCAAACCTGCTGAAGACAAAGATTATACAAAATCTCACCACAACTTCCACTGAGTCTATACAATAAAGTACAATTACCTCCCCTAGTCTTGTTTCCTGTCTAGTTTATCTGGGATGGCTTGACAATGACATTCTGGGAAAAAAACCCACAGCTGTCTATGCTTGCACAATATGTGAAATCTTGTGAAGCAGTGGCTCAGTGGCTAAGACTCTGAGCTTATTGATCAAAAAGGTCAGCAGTTTGGCGGCTCGAATCCCTGGTGCCACGTAACAGGGTGAGCTCCCATTATGTGCCCCAGCTTCTGGCAACCTAGCTGTTTGAAAGCATGTAAAAATGCAAGTAGAAAAATAGGAACCACCTTTGGTGGGAAGATAACAGCGTTCCATGTGCCTTCGGCATTTATTCATGCTGACCACATGACCATGGAGATGTCTTTAACAGCACTGGCTCTTCAGGTTAGAAGTGGAGATGAGCACTGCCCCCTAGAGTCAGGAAAACTAGCACATATGTGCGAGGGGAACCTTTACCTTTTACAACATGATTACAAATTTCTGAGTTCAAAGAACACTAGAGAGCTCAACACAGAAGCAAACTACAACATGACTTCACATGTCATTCACAATTCCATATAGGAATATAATTCACAATTATATTATTTCACAGTGATGCTTGGATGGTGTTTGTGTTGCTTGCTTATTTATTAATTTAATTGCTATGCCACCCATCTCCCCTGCAAAGTGACATGTTTGTGGATAGCCTCATTTGATTTTAAGAGGCAATCTCTCAAAAGGTGACGTGAGTTGTTTTATACAACTCCAGGAAATAAAGGAGTGATCTTACATATATTTGAGAAAAGGGCAGAGGATGTGATGGTGTTCATGGTGAAACGGTGGTGGGTTCCTACCAGTTCGGACCAGTTCAGCTGAACTGATAATAGCTTGGCGGCCTGGGTCGCTGAAACTGGCAGTGACCCCGGCCTGCCACGTTCCCAAAGTGGTTCTCCCAGCAGCGCCATAGGAAGAGCAATTGTTGTACTGCGCATGTGTGCACATCACACACATCCCTGAGTGAACCAGCAGTAGCAGCTGGCAGAACCCACCCCTGAAGTCTATGGTTGGTGAATGGGGGATGAAATGCACCATCTTTATATCCTTCCTTTGGGCCTTTGGAAGGCCTCCAGCAACCCATTGAAAGAAAGGTCATCCTACCATTGCATCACATAAGACATGGTCTGGAGTTTGATTTTTTATTATGACATATCACTGAAAAAGTCAAAAGTCGTAAGAATTGCATCAGCAACTTCACCTGTGCCCATGAGATCACCCAGAAGTTTCAGAGGTGATGTTTTCCAGTACAATTAGTCATGCCTAGGTTGTCTTCTCACTAATTCTGCAGACATTTCCCCTGATGATTGCCTTTGGGGTAAACAACAGACTGAGAGCAACATGATTTGATAAGTGGTGCCAGAATCTATGACTGTTTTAGTACCTTCTTTGCCACCTATTGTTGAGGAAGATATGTGAAGAGAGAAGTTACTTTTATCCCCTTCAAATATAAAATCTTGGCTGAGCTGCTGAATAACAGAAGCCACAGAAAATTTAGTCCTTTATTCTGAGGCGTATTTGATAAGTGCAAGTGACTAAACACAACATACCAAGTATGAGCCTGCAGATTCTTCTTCTGCTCTTGGTGCAGTTGATTTGTGGGGTGCTGAAGGTAGAATGCCCCATGGATTTGAAACGAGAGGAAATATTACAAATGAATTTCTACAGATCAGGAGACCATCTCATCAGTGGAATCTCTTCTTTCTCGGTTACTCTATCTGTGAAATACCGATTTAACATGGCTCCCCCTGCTAAATTCTATCTGTAAGTCCCTGTGTCTGATGCCTTTCTATTTTGTGAGAGAGATTGTGCTGTGAGGTTGTGCTGGAAGGAAGGTCAGATTTGAAGAACCAAAATATACGAGGAGCGTCCATTAGTAGCTCATTTTATAAATGTCTTTTGGTGGCAAGGAATCTCATTGGTTCCTAATGGTGTAAGATTCCAGCAGTTTCCCTGAGCCGCTGAAATGCCAAAGAGAGAGACTCGAGACTAGGCTTGCAAAAAGTATCAGCTTTTATTTATGGCCATAGCAAAAACTGGGTGGCAAAACTATATCCAACACATACAAACAAATGCATGTAAAGAATAGCCACCCCCTGCAAGAGTGGCTCAGAGTATTATATACATTTTAGGCAGATACAAACAAAGTTTATGCAATCAGAGACAAAGATTTGTTACCAACATGATCTTTAAAGCGTTCTTTTGTTCAAACTCCTGTCTCTGTCTACCTTATCTGTGGAGTATTCCTATAGCCTTGTGTAGGGGGTGACAGCCCCCACTTTGCCAAGTTGTTTTTCGGCAGAATGCTTTAAGGATTTTTGAGCCAGGAAAACTCCCTCCTTTTGGTTCCTTTATCTGTGCGGCCCATGTGACAATTTCTTCTACTAGCTTTCAAGAATGTCCCTAGCTTTCAAGCCAAGAATAGAAGCGAGATGCAGCAGTGAGATAACATTTGCAGTCCAGTGTTAAGCTTCCAATTTGCTAGGCTAGAAACAACTAATTTCTGACAGTATACAATAATATAAGCAGAAGCAAATATAGATTCATATTGATTCATATATTCCTTCAGTGGCAAGGAATCTGAGAAAAAATGATTCAAAATCTTCCTTGTGTCTCTCTTCAGTGAATTCATAGTTAAAGTATGGTTGGATATGTTTTTGCATAATTCCAAAATGAGACATTACTTAATTGGAGAATCTGTCTCCTTATCAGATTCTCTTTTTGTCTGTCCCTCCTGAAGTCGAAATTAAAAAAGTAGATTTCAGGTAAATGTAAGGATTTACTTCCCCACAATTAGAAAAAAAAAGGCCTTTAGCCTTAGTTCCATCCACGGATTTATCATACTCTATGTAAATTCAGCTCCGACGGTGGGATTGCACTAAATGAATTATTTATTCTTGTTCTGATAATCCAGCCAAATGTTTGTGAACTCTTACCTCAAAATGAACTAGAACCGATTTGACTGTAAAATTCAACACTGAATGAAATATTCCTCAGTCTGGAAAGAAAGCTCAAGTACAGGACAGGAAAGGAAATATAGGGTGAATATAAGTGTCTTCTCTGAGTAGGAGAGATGTTTTAAGTGACTCTTCCTAGATTTTTAGAAAAATTACTGTTGGAAATGTGGTGGTGGGGGTGGGTGGGGTGTTTCTGAGATTTCTTTTTCTTAGTTTACCAGTCTCCAAGATGCTTAGGACCAGGTTCCATGAAACATGAACTGTTTCCCTGTGGATCTCCCTCTGTGGAGAAGGTATTCTGCCCCACGTAAAGGGCTAAAACAGTTAGATACTGTATTTGCAGGGAGACAAAATTACAGTGCAATTCATTTCATTTGGGCCCTAAATCAGTAGCCCAAGCAGTAGTTTGGATATTATACTCAGATATTTTGATAAGTATTTATTAGTACCCTGTTTTCCCCAAAATAAGACCTCCCTGGATAATAAGTCCAATCGGGCTTTTGAGTGCATGCACTAAAATAATCTCTCCCTCAAAAATAAGCCCTCCCCGAAAATATTGCAACACAGCAGCAGCCACGAGGTGACCATGCTTGCCTCCTTCTGTACCTCAAAAATAATAATACCCTCCCCGAAAATATTGCAACACAGCAGCAGCCATGAGGTGACCATGCTTGCCTCCTTCTGTACCTCAAAAATAATAATACCCCCAAATAAGGCCAAGCACTTATTTCGAGGCTCAAAAGAAAATAAGACCCTGTCATATTTCCATGGAAACACGGTACTAATATAGTCAAAGGAGCCTTCATTACACTTGTATTTTTGACTGAATGCAAGATGAAAATGTGATGTACCTATATTTGCAGCAGCAGTCTCAAAGTTTACTGGAAAGTCCTGTCCTTCCTTTTTGCCCTTGAGGAAATTAATCAGAATCCCCAAATCTTACCCAACGTAACCCTGGGCTACAATATTCATGACAGCTATTCTACTGCGAAGGTGACTTCAGAGGCTTTGCTGGACCTGCTTTCAAAGGGAGAGGCAGACATTCCAAATTACAGCTGCGGAAAGGAGAGAAACACACTGGTGGTCCTTGAAGAAGCTGACACAGACATATCCATCTATATCTCAGGCTTGCTGAACCTCTACAAGATCCCACAGGTAGACCGGTCGAGACATGATTGCATGGCCATTTAAAAGGGGGTAGGTTCCCCATAACCACAATGGGAAGCAAGAATCTGAATTAGATGTGAATCCAATCAGATTCTTTGGTCAGGGCTCTTATTGTCAATTTATCTACTAAGAAAAATTTATCTTACTGTCAAATTATCTATTGAGACTGTATTACCGTTGTTCTTCTCTTCCTTTCTAATACCTACCATGTTTCCCCAAAAATAAGACAGTTATTTTCTTTTGACCCCCCCTGAAATAAGCGCTTGGCCTTATTTTCAGGGAGGTCTTATTATTGTTGAGATGCAGGAGGCGGCAAGCGTGGTCATCTCATGGCTGCTGCTATGTTGCAATATTTTTGGGGAGGGCTTATTTTTGAAGGAGAGTTTATTTTGGCACATGCACTCAAAAGCCCGATTGGGCTTATTATCCAGGGAGGTCTTATTTTCAGGGGGACAAGGTATTTCTTCCCATGAATGACTATAACCATGTTGCTTGTATCTTTACAATTTATATTGTTTTATTTGCTTCCTAGTATAATTTGATTGCTTATTAGTAACCTATGACTATCACTAAGTGTTGTATCTTATGATTCTTGATGAATGTATTCTATTTTTTTAAAATGTACACAAGAGCATATGCACCAAAGACAAATTTCTTGTGTGTCCAATCACCCTTGGAAAATAAAGAATTTTAGATTCTAGATTATTTATATTGGAGAATCCTATGGACTATTTAAGGAAGAAAAATTTTAGGGGATGGTGATGGTGGAAACTTCTCTGTCCGAGTAGGAAAGTCAGCCCACTTTGGATATCGGTCAAAATGGCTAAAAATACTGAAGTGGGAATAAATGTGAATATTTCACTTTTTTTCAGGTCAGTTACACTTTTCCTTCCAAGGTTTTGAGAGACAGAAAACGATTCCCCCTTTTTTACTCAACTTTTCCTACAGAAACAAATGAATATCTAGGAATCATCAAAATCCTCCAATATTTCAAATGGACATTGGTGGGTCTTATTGGTACAGATAGTGAAAATGGAGATAAATTTATGAGCCTCTTCACATTTCTACTCGACCAGAATGATATTTGTGTTGTTTTTTCAGTATCTGTTTCATCATATGTCATTTATAAGAAAAAGGATGTTGGTGTTTTCGACAAATGGAACCAAGTCAAAATCTTGCTTTACTATGCTGAGGTTTCAACCTTCTCACACGGATTGTCATCCACACACTTTCTATTGACCGACTTGGGGGCATCAGTTGTAGGGCAACTTTGGATTACAACAGCTTTCTGGGATCTCACTTTGCAGTTGTCAAGTAATGTAGTTTTCACTTGGCACAACTATCATATTTTTTCTTTACTTAGTCACACAAATAAAAAATTAAATTATGATCATCTCTCCCAACTTCAGTCTTTTGCTAAGAGATTTATGAATAAATTATTTTCATGTTCCTATTCTAAGCATGCCCTGTCCATGAAAGGCTGGACAAGGTGCACAGAGAGAGGAAAACTAAGTGATGTGCCTCAAGAGTTGAGAGAAAGAATTCTATCCCAGAATGGCTACCATATTTACCATACCACTTGGACTGTTGCACATGCTTTACATGCAGCCTACTCCCTCAATTTCCAGAGAAGGGGCACAAAAATTAGAAAAGACTCAGGAGTTTCAAGAGTGCAGCCTTGGCAGGTACTTTCCTTTTCTATCACAAAGGTTTCTGCTGAATGCGAGAATCCAGTCTCCCACTCTATAGTTTTTGACCTTTTATTGAGTTTTTCCATGAATAAATTGTTATATTTAATTTTGTTTTCATCGGATGAGGAGCTTTACAACGCTCAGAAAGATGCTTGATTGGAGCAGCTTCTATATCTTGCAACTAACTTTATTTAAGAACATACAGTATTTAGTCTCTGATGGACTACAAATGGAATGAGGAGGTGCAACCATATCCTTTAATGAACCCCATTTGGATAAATCTTCCTTTTTGTACCCTACCTCAGATGATGCAGCCTAAGGGTTCAAATAACAGTTTCGTCACTGAACTTGTTGCCAGATTTCCAGGTGGATCATTTGAAAATTGGAACATTTGTCCTATTGAATATACAGTAGCTGTTTCTTTTAATTTTCCTTCTGACTTCTTTGAATTAGAATTGAATTCTTTATTGGCCAAGTGTGATTGGACACACAAGGAATTTGTCTTTGGTGCATATGGTCCCATAAGGAGAATAAAATACATTCATCAAGAATAAAAGATATAACAGCTAGTAATAGTCAAGGTTACTAATAAGCTATCAAATCATATTAGGAAACAAATAAAAACAATATAAATTGAAAGATAAAAGCAACATGGTTATAGTCATAAGTTGGAAGAGACAGATACTAGGAAGGAAGAGAATAATAATAATAGTAACATAGTCTTAGTAGATAATTTGACAGTGTTGTGGGAATTAGTTGTTAAGCAGAGTGAAGGCATTGGGGAAAAACTGTCCTTGTATCTTAGTTGTTCTGGTGTGCAGTGCCCCATAGCATCGTTTTGAGGGTAGAAGTTGAAACAATTTGTGTCCGGGATGTGAGGGGTCTGTAGCAGGGGTGGGTTGCTGCCAGCATTACTGCTGGTTCAGGGTGCACACAATTTTGCTTCTGGTTCTGGGTGGAAAAACACTACTGGTTCTGTCAAACTGTTCTGAACTGTTCTGAACCAGTAGGAATCCACCTCTGGTGTGTAGATGTTTTCACAGCCCTCTTTTTGACTTGTGCAGTGTACAGGTCTTCAATGAAAGGCAGATTAATAGCAATTGTTTTTTCTGCAGTTCTAATTATCCGTTGAAGTCTGTGTTTGCCTTGTTTGGTTGCAGAGCCAAACCAGAGAGTTATGGAGGTGCAGATGACAGACTCAATAATTCCTCTGTAGAACTGAATCAGCAGCTCTTTGGGCAGTTTGAGCTTTCTAAGTTGGCGCAGAAAGAACATTCTTTGTTGTGCTTTTTTAATGACATTTTTTATATTAGATGCCCATTTTAGGTCTTGAAATATGATAGAACCTAGAAACTTGAAGGTCTCTACTGTTGATACTGTGTTGCCTAGTATTGTAAGAGGTGGTAGTATGGGAGGGTTTCTCCTAAAGTCTACCATCATTTCTATGGTTTTGAGTGCATTTAGTTCAAGATTGGCCTGGTTGCACCATAAGGCTAGTTGTTCAACCTCCTGTCTGTATGCAGATTCATTGTTGTCTTGAATGAGACAGATTACTGTTGCATCATCTGCAAACTTCAGTATTTTAATAGAGGGATCTTTTGAGATGCAGTCATTGGTGTATAGAGAGAAGAGAAGTGGAGAGAGCATGCCTCAGTCCTGAATTAAAGGACAGTCAGCTGTGGAATCAGGAAAATTTGGATATCAGTCTTGCTTTCCTAATTTCACTAGTTGATTTATTTCTCTTTGCTATTGTAGCTTCATCCTTTCCTGTACATCTCCCAATATTACAACAATTCCATGGAGGGAGTATATTTGGATCAGAAAGGGGACCTGGCAGTCGACTTTGACATCATGTCCTGGGAGACGTTTCCCAATTGGACTTGTAACAAAGTGAAGGTTGGGAGTCTGGAAAGAAAGGGACTCTCAGAAGATAAATTCAAACTCACAGTGGACCAGACTGCAATCAGAATGGTCAGCAAGACGGAGAAGATAATTTCTTTCGGTTCCACATTTTGTATGTCTTGTTTAAAATCAGTGGCTTTTCCCAAGCAGACCTCCCAAATGTGTGTCACAAGGGCACCTTCAGCCATATAATTCAGAATTCCTTTTTGGCTTATTTTTGTTATAGCTACAGCAAAACCAGAAATGCTCTATATGGCTCATTGGAGATTACTGAGACATCCCCACCCCAAATGGTTGATTGTGTACCATGGAGCAGGACATGGCATACTGAGTGAAAATGCTTAAAGTCCTTGACCTTCATTTGGTTTGTCATCAGGACCAAGATCCCACTCAAGGAAAACCAAAACAAAACCTTTTGTGGAGGATAGAAACTATCCCTAATGGAAATTATAATCATCTGTCTTAGAATCATATATCTGGAAGGTATCTCGTAGGTCTTCTGGGGCAACCCTTGCTCTAGCCAGGGGTAGTCAACCTTTTTATACCTACCGCCCACTTTTGTATCTCTGTTAGTAGTAAAATTTTCTAACCGCCCACCGGTTCCTCAGTAATGGTGATTTATAAAGTAGGGAAGGAACTTTACTTTATAAAATTTGTAAAGCAGAGTTACAGCAGACCTATACCACCCACCATAAAAGCTGGGACGCCCACTAGTGGGCGGTAGGGACCAGGTTGACTACCACTGCTCTAGGCAGAAGACTTATCTGCCTAATCTATCTGTCAAGGTTCCGAATAATGAACCCAACCAATTCAGCATTCTGAGACTTTCAGCTTTCTCAAAGAACTGTTTTATTGAGTACATCATGTCAGCACGAATGAAAACGAAACCAGCTCTAAATATTTCCCCGCAGTTTCTGTTTAATTAAAGAATAGCTAACGCCACCTCACCTCATTGTCACAGGTCACATTGTCCAATTACGTGTTCTGGCGCCTCTCTGGCAACTTTGGCAACTTCCCAGAATCTCTGGCCAGCACATGTTACGCTGACCTTGGTTCCCATAGGATAGTCTGTTGTTGATGACTGGTCTGACATTCCAGAGCTCCCTCCTCCCCCCAAAGTTAGGCAAACCGAGAAAAGGGAAGATGGCTACAGCAGGCCTGATCTGTTTTGAAGTTGACACTATTTGTTAGGGGCCATGCAGCTGGGCACCATCAAAGTAACAAAGTTTGTGTAGATTTCAGAAAGCTCTCTTTAATGCAAAATCTTGAAAACCGCAAGAGGAATTTCTCAGCCTCATTTCTAGTAAATTCATTGTGGTGAAGATTTCTGAAATGCTCCCTCTGCAGCTGGGCTCAATGCCTTGCCTGAGACAAGCTTCCAAGATGGCCCCCTGTTTTCTTTGGATTGTGTATCTCTGCTCCCCCTTCTCTTCCTTTCCCAGCCTGCCCTTGGCCCCAGTCACTGTCTCTCCTCAGAGAGGAACTCCCTGGAAGTTAAAAGACCTATAACGATGCCAACAGAAAAGCAATCTTGTCCTTGGCAGGAAAGGATGGAAGCAACATGAGAGCAGAGGTCCATTTTCTAGCTGTGGGGGAGAATGATCAAATATCCATTTGAGACACTCTGTGGCTGCTTCTCTGCACCCTTTTTGGGTTTAGACCCAGCAATTAAAACTTAGGATAGTGGTTTGGTTTACCATATTTTTTGGAGTATAAGACACACTTCCCCCTCTAAAAGAGGGTGAAAAGTTGGGTGCGTCTTATACACCAAATATAGCCCCACCCACCCACCGCCCCCCACCCTTTGGCCTCTGCATCCCAGCAATTTGCCCCCTTGCAGCAAACAGAAAACAATCTGTTTCAGCCCCATTTTCGGTCGCCGCACTACCGTTTTCGGCTTCTGCACATCCCATTTTCCACTCATTTTGATCCTTGCCACCCGGATCGGGTGGAAAATGGGGAAGGTGGAGGTGACTATAGGCTATGGCAATCCCTGCAACTTGAAACAGCAGATTGTCGGGAGGCCAATCCAACCGACGATCAGCTGCTTGTGCTAATCTGGCTGTGCTGAAACTGAAACAGGCTGTTTGCTGTTTGCTGCAAGGAAGCAAATTGCTGGGAGGCAGATGCAGATTTTTTTTCTTGTTTTCCTCCCCAAAAGCTAGGTTCGTCTTCTACTTCGAAGCTTCTTATAGTTTGAAAAATATGGTATTTATTGACTGATTTAATTTTTATGCTTCTGCGTGGCATTGGTTGCATTTTGGCAAGGATATCCACTTCACCTATTCCATTAAAGGCTTCTTTTTTTTTATCTTTAGCCCCTACCAAGGTCTCAGTGTGTGGACAGTTGCCTGCCTGGATTTGTCAAGCTGCTGGACCCCATGAAGCCAATTTGCTGTTACCGTTGTGTTCCTTGCGCAGAAGGGACCATCTCCACTCAGGAAGGTGGGTGACTCCAAAGAGAAAAGCTATACATGATTTGTTAGCTTTAATATCCACAATTATTTCTACCAATTTAAATAGTTTATCTCACACATTTTTATTTTTCACCACAATTATAAAAGAAGGAGATGATTCTCTCACACTGAAAGAGAACTGGTGCAAAGAAACCACCCAACCACCAAAAAATAAAATTAAGTTTAACACCCTCCCCACACATAAAATATAAAAGAGAAGAATAAAGTATAAGAAGGAAAACAGAAAAAAGCTGAAGAAATATAAAATATATGTGTATCATCACTACAGTAGCCATTTATTTTTATTTTTTTTTGCTTGAAAGGATCTGTCACATGTCATGAATCTAATCTTTAATATCTGGAATAAAGATTATTTTCCAATGTCTCAAAGTCATTCTTTTAGCAATTCCCCACCCTCAGTGTAAGGAAGTTCCTCATAAATAGTACAATTTCACATGTTGGAATGTAATTCAAATGAAGCTAACCTAAACCAGATTTTAAAATTGGTTAAGCGGGACACCATTGACCGTGTGTGTGTGTGTGTGTGTGTTCTTGATTAAAAATTTTGCCGCCCGGTGCTGCTGCTGAGGTGAAGCCGCCAAAGCTTCCACTGGCGTCCTGCCCATGGCAGCGGCGGTGCCGCCTCCCCCTCCACTCGGAGCACCTAAGCTGGGCACCGCGTTACTCCTGCCACTGCCTCCTCCTCCTCCTCCATCATGCTTTTGAGAAGCCATGGGGCCTTTTGTTTCCTGCCCCTGCCCCCTCCGCCGCCTTCCTACTGGGTGCCGCGGCCTCATGGCTCCTCAAAAGCACAGTGGAGGAGGAGGGGGCAGGGGTAATGTGGTGCCCAGCTCAGGTGCTCCGAGCAGAGGGGGAGGCGCCGCTGCCATGGGTGGGGGTACGGGTGGGAGATTGGCGGTTTCACCTCAGCCGCAGCACCGGGTGGCAAATGTTTTAATCAATTACCACCACCCCATTCCATTCCCAGGCAGAAGAAAGAGACTCCGGGGAGGAGAGCTTGGCCAGTCATTGGAAGGCATTTGAGAAGGAGAAAAGCAAGCAAGGAAACTTCTCAAGAAGTTCCAGAAGCAGCTGCTTCTCCTCTGGGCTGGAGGGAGGGGAGGAGAAGGAAGGAAGGAAGGAAGGAAGGAAAGACGGGAGGGAAGGAAAGAGGGGAGTGAGGCAAAAGGGAGGAAGGGGAAAGGGAGGAAGGGAAGACAAGGTAGGTAGGGAGGAAGAACCCGCTTTCCCGAGAACGGTCTGCTCCAGGCCGGAGAGGGCGAACCAAGAAGTTTAGATGGGACTTCGCTGGCAGTTGCAAAGCAGCCTTCCCCTGATTGCCTTCCCCCAACGCCCCCCAACCCTTTCAAAAGCCACCCCCATCGCCAGCCTCCCCCAACCGGATCCCCACCTGCCTCCCCTTGGCTCACCTGGACCAGATTGCTGACGGCGGCTTGCACGGCATGGCTGCAGGGAGAGCGGCGCCCGAGAGAAGCGGGCAAAAAAAAACACCTTCTGACAGCTGAGCTGCTTGGCCCGGGACTGAGCCTCCTCTCGCCATGCTGCTGCTGGCGGAAAGGCCCTCCCTGCCTGAGGCCGCCGGACGGCTGTTGCAAAAATGTTGCACGTTGGTGCGTGAATGCACAGGAGGGGAGGGAAACTCACCCCTTGTTGGGCGTCGTGATGAGCCGAGCAGAGGGAGAGAAACCACTGCCCTCTAAAGGCCACATTGGGAATGACACTTCAGAGAAATAAAAACTTTTTTTTAACGCTGTCCTTTTTAAAATTGATGATTCGGCGTCTTTTCTTTCTTTTGGAAAATTGGGACTTTTTGAACATGCCACGGTACATGGGACAAATTATTAAAAATCGTGACTGTCCTGCCGAAAGCGGGACGTCTGGTCACCTTAAGCTAACCTCTTTAACATTGAAGGATTTCAATACCAGTGAAAAAAATGGGTGTTGTGTTTGTTCTTTGCAGATTCCAAACACTGTGTGAGATGCCCAGAAGATCAGTACCCCAACAATAACCAAGATCAGTGTGTTCCTAAGGTGACAATCTTCTTATCCTACTCAGAAGATTTGGGGATCATCCTTACTTCCTTTGCTTTACTTTTCTCTTTGAGCACCTGCTTTGTTTTAAGCATATTCATTAAGCACATGGAAACTCCAGTAGTCAAAGCCAACAACCGGGACCTCTCCTACCTGCTCCTCATTTCCCTCCTGCTTTCCTTTCTGTCTTCCTTCCTCTTCATTGGGCAGCCAAGGAAAGCCACCTGCCTTCTGCAACAAGCAGCCTTCAGCATCATTTTTTCAGTGGCTGTCTCTTCTCTCTTGGCCAAAACCATAATGGTGGTGCTGGCCTTCCTAGCCACCAAGCCAGGGAACAGTGTGAGGAAATGGCTGGGGAAGCCTTTGGGCAAGTTCATTGTCCTCTTTTGCTCTGTTGTCCAAGTTCTGATCTGCACTATCTGGTTGCGTACTGCTCCCCCTTTTCCAGATTTGGATATGCATTCCCAGGCAGGAGAGATTGTCCTGAAGTGCAATGAAGGCTCAGTCACCTTGTTTTATGCTGCACTTTGCTATATGGGCCTCCTGGCAGCTGTTTGCTTGGTGGTGGCATTCCTGGCCCGGAGGCTGCCTGGGACCTTCAATGAAGCCAAGCTGATCACCTTTAGCATGCTGGTCTTCTGTAGTGTTTGGATCTCCTTTGTGCCCACCTACCTCAGCAGCAAGGGCAAGTACATGGTAGCTGTGCAGATCTTCTCTATCTTGGCCTCCAGTGCTGGACTATTGGGCTGCATCTTTTTCCCCAAGTGCTACATTATTCTTTTTCGACCTCATTTGAATAGAAAGGGGCAGCTTATTCTGAAAAGCAAAGCAGAAATTTTATTTTAAATGTATAATTTATCAGAAACTGGGAGATTTTGGTTATTTTTGTTCCCCTTGTCAAATCTTGTGTCAGGCCTGCAATTATATTCCTTTTAGAATTTTGGCCTGCCATACTTTCTCTTATTTCATTATGTTGTTTCATTAGTATAGTTGATGGGAGGGGGAATAGACAGGAGTGAGATTGTGGAATGTATTGTTATCATTCTTTTCTAGAAGCTCAAGGTCATCTTTTCTCTCCATACTTTCACACCTGACCAGAAGCAGCTGGGTGTGGATGCCAGCCTGGAAGAAGATTTGACCATGTGATGGATTGTGGGTGTGGGGACAAGATCATGAACTTTTCACTGGATGGAATTCTGATGTCATTTCCAGTATTGGGATTTCATAGCATAATGCCAAGATGTCTGATTTATTAAATTGGAATTTTAAGGTTCGTTTTGCCTTGGACTCTGATTTAATTCTACATGATACTTGGAACGCTAACATTTTGATCATTTCTGGGGCAGCTCATTCTATCTACTTTATACTTCCATTCTAAGTAATATCCAATTTGTTGAAAAAAATCTTTTATTTATTACTCTCAAAATATTATGCCACTATTTGGAATGACAGAACCCAGTTCTTGCTTCCCTTTTTACTTATATTGATCACACTACATAAATACCAGAGGACTGAGGTGTAGCCATCATAATGCCCCTTTATAAAAAGGATACTAAAGGCCTGATTGCAATTATAGGCCTATTAGCCCCTTAAGTAGAATAAAAAAGTTTTATGCCTGGTACATGTACAACAAATTATTTGACTGGATCAACTTAGAGCATATTTTGGCAGATGAGCAAGTGGATTCTTATCTATGGAGATGCCCTTATACTCCAATGCCTGGCTGAAAAATATACTTTGAAACAGCCTCAATATTATATATTGCATTTATTGATTTTAGTTTTATGTTCAACCTAGCCACTTTAGATTTTAATGGCAATCACTTATAAGGTGATAATGTGAGATCTTGCATGCAAATACAATAACTAAGGAAGGACTCTCAAGTCTTTGAAAAGGCAGAGGATGTAATGGCTTTTGGTGTTCATGGTGGAGTCTATGGTAAGTGAATATGGGATGAAGTTGACCAGTTTTTAATGCTTGACTCCTTCTAGATGGCTGCTTAAAACCCATTGGTGAAAAAAAAGTCATCCTATTATTGCATAACATTAAAAACTATCTGGATCCTGATTCTTATTCAAATGGATCACCGAAAAAGTTGATGATTGTAAGAATTGCACCATGTCATCTCCCGTGAGATTGTCCAGAAATTTGGTCACTGCACAGATGATGTTTCCTATTATAATTAGTCACTTCTTGGTTTTCTTCTTCTTGATTCTCCAGACCTTTTCCCCAATGATTGCCTCCAGAGTAATCAATAGGTCTAAAAAAAACCCTCATGATTTGATAACTTATGACAGAAAATCTAGTGTCAGCGTTGGAAGCCATTACGTTCTTTGGAGCTTTGAGGCTGCCACATTTAGTGCATGGGAAAACGGGATGGGGGATTTCAAGGAAAGGTGGAAGATTAGCCACAACAACATTCCTTTCTCAGGGAGTCAAGAATGATTGCCCTGCACCTGTATGGGAGTGATTGGAGGTAGTCTCCAGGTGGGACAAAGACATGATTGGACCATGTGATGGACTGGTGGATGCAGGGGATGGATCTTTGACTTTCTTTTGGGTGGGGAAAACCTGGAAGCTGTCAGATTCGGGTTTTCCCAGATGTGCCAATATAACATCTCTAATAAAATGGAACTTTGAGGAAATGTGAGCCTCGGAGTCTTCTTTCATTGGAGGTGTTACTTGGAATGCTGACAACTGGGTGACACCTCTGTTCCCCCACCAAAAAAAAATTAGATAAAAATGATAATTTCTTAGGGAAGCTTGTTCTATCTACTTTATATTTACATTTTAAGTAACACAGATTTGTTAAAAACAAAATCGTCTTTAAAGATATTATAGAATCAGAACGTCATATTTTTATCCATAGACATACAGATTAGTTAAAGAAAGAAAGGAAAGAAATAATAAGCATGGCTGCTACAGAAATGAAACTCTGATAGCATGTAGATCTGTGACATACAGCAGCAGTATTGTTCTTTGCTGTGACATCAGATTTCTTGCGTTCATGTTGTACTTGATATTTTCCTTGATTAAAAAAGCAAGAGTTTGGGTTTACTACCTTTATGAGAAATTGTAGATTAATACTGTCTTCTCTACTGCTATGGTGAATTGAACCAATAAATGAGTTCCTATGGTGAATGATGGCATCTTGTTACACTTTTTGTCCACCGTTTCATAGTCCAGATGTCCATGCACATGTAACAGCCATTAAAGGACACCTAAAAATATTACTAAAGTAGGCCAACTTGGTGCTTTCTGAACGTCTTCCACAACAAAAGATCAGTGTTGTAGAAAAGACGGGACACACAAGCCAGCTCTTCAGGGAAGGAATAGTTTATTTGCGCAGGTTCATAGCAAAGAATAAATGGCCTGAACACTGAATGAAATTCAGGAACTTCCTTATATAGTTTATCACTTTCAGCTAAAGCCATCTGTTAGTTTTGGAAACACCCCTCAAGATTTGCCCTTGTGTTACAGAAAGTATGTCTACAGGATGTCATAATACATGGGTCAGTTAACGAACATGCATAGCTCATATTTTGAGGAACTAACAATATGTGTCTACCAAATAGATTCACAGCCAAGCTAGCAGATGGGCTAAAATAGATGTTTTGCCTCAGCATATTTCATGTACAGACTTCCTTCTAACCCGTGTCTAACCGCACTATGTCCTAAAAACAAACTTTGCAATTTCTATGTGAACAGTTAAAGCTTAATATCATGAAACCCTAGTTTGGTTTAGGTTTGAGGCCTACCTTGGTTCAGCCTGTCACCTTATCAGTGATATAAACAATGACCTAAAACTAGCCCCAATAAATCCAATTCAATGGGTATTCTTTGCTGGTTTTCCTTTTCTGGAAAACAGCACAACATTTTGCAAACTACAATCACATGACCACAGGCCATTGAAACCAGTTGTGAATGTGAGCCGGTTGTCAAGTGCCAAACCTTATATCATGGCCATTGGTGTGTGTGCCAGTTGTAACAGAGATTAGGTCATAAGAATTTTTTTTAGTCCATCGGAACAACCAGTGGCCATTAAGAGAATGGTCATAAGTTGAAGACAAAGGATGTAATGCAGAGGTGAAATCCTCCTGGTTCAGCCTGGTTCGGCCGAACCAGTAGGAATGATACAATACAATACAATAGTAGAGTTGAAAGGGACCTTGGAGGTCTTCTAGTCGAACCCCCTGCCTAGGCAGGACACCGTATATCATTTCAGACAAATGGCTATCCAACATCTTCTTAAAAATTTCCAGTGTTGGGGCATTCACAAATTCTGGAGGCAAGCTGTTCCACTGATTAATTGTTCTAACTGTCAGGAAATTTCTCCTTAGTTCTAAGTTGCTTCTCTCCTTGATTAGTTTCCACCCATTGCTTCTTGTTCTACCCTCAGGTCCCTTGGAGAATAGTTTGACTTCCTCTTCTTTGTGGCAAACCCTGAGATATTGGAACACTGCTATCATGTCTCTCCTAGTCCTTCTTTTCATTAAACTAGACAGACCCACTTCCTGCAACTGTTCCTCATATGTTTTAGCTTCCAGTCCCCTAATCCCCTTTGTTGCTCTTCTCTGCACTCTTTCTAGACTCTCCACATCTTTTCTACATCGTGGTGACCAAAACTGAATACATTATTCCAAGTTTTTTTCCTTGCTTTTAAAGCATTTTGTTTGTTGTTGGTTCTGTTTGTTGTTGGTTCTGTGAACTAGTAGTAAAAAAAAAAGCCTCCGAGGATCGTGCGGCTCAGCTGTGAGCCGCACAATCATCAGAAGCTTTCCCCCCCCTTTTTAAAGCATTTTTTTTCCTGCTGGTTCGGGCGAACAGGCAGGAAAAAATGCTTTAAAAGCGAGGAAAAAAACTTCCGATGATTGTGCGGCTCACAGCTGAACTGCGTGATCGTCGGAAGCTTTCCCCTCCACCTTTTAAAGCATTTTTTCCTACCTATATGCCTGAACCGGCAGGAAAAAATGCTTTAAAAAGTGTAAAAAAGTTGGCCACACCTACCCAGTCATATGACCCCCCCAAGCCATGGCCACAGAACCAGTGGCAAAAAACAACAACAACATTTTGTAGCCCCACTCGAATTGTGCGACTGTTGTGTTTTCTTTTTAACATGCTGTATTGTCTATTGTTTGTCCTCTCCCTCCTCCTCTTTTGAATTGTGAGCCGCCCTGAGTCCCTCCAGGGAAAAGGGCGGCATACAAATAAAGGCAAAACAAACAAAACAAAAACCACTGATGTAATGGCCTTTAGTGTTCATGGTGAGTGGGAGATAAATCAACCATCTTTTAATCCTTCCTTCTGAGCCACTAGAGGGGCCTCCCCCAACCCACTGGTGAAAGTAACAAGGTCTGTGTTGATTTCAGGAAGCTCTCTTTAACCCTGTCTGAGGTCAATGCAAAATCTTGGAAACCACAAGAGGAATTTCTCAGCCTCATTTCTAGTAAATTCATTGTGGTGAAGATATCTCCCTCTGCAGCTGGTGGCACAGCTTTTCGCATAGTCCTCTGTTCTGACCCCCCTTCTCCATAGTCCTCACTTACAATTTATATAAAATCTCATATTATCAGTCTAATATATATGTATACATTATTATCATTATTAACCTATTATTTAACTATAACTATTATTCCTTCATTTTATGCAAGATATTCTAAATTTTGAATTAATTTAGATTATAACAATTCATTACGTCCTCCTAAATCCATCCAATAATAGTACATCTTTATATTATATTCTGTGTCATCCAATTGTCCTTGTATTGTAACATTCTCAATCATATTTCATTTCCATATTTTTTGTCTAACCATTGGTAAAATAAATCCCATATCTTATAAAATTGCTTATCTTATTCTCTAATTTCAGATGTCAATCTATTTTCAGCACATTCCATTATTTTATGAATAACTTCCTCCTGCATTGGTATTTTCTCATTTTTCCAGTTTTTAGCAAATACAATTCTAGCTGCTGTTAACATATTTTCAATCAAATATTTCAATTCTCTACTATATGTTTCCAGTAATATCTCCAATAAAAATATATCTGGTTTAAAGTCAATATATTTTTCTATCATTTTTTCCAACCATGTGTGGATTTTAGTCCAGTATTTTTTAGCTTCTGCACACATCCACCACATATGGTAATATGAAGCCGGTATCTGATGACATTTTTTGGATTTATTCTTAAACATTCTTGCTATTCTCGTCGGGGGTAAGTGCCACCTGTAAAACATTTTATACAGATTTTCTTTCTATGCTGTTTGCTAGCTATCAGAAACAGTACTAATGGTTTTCACCAAGGTCCTCTGTTCTGGCAGGAACAGAGATTCAACCTGATTGGTCGAAGGGTCTGACAGCTCCCTATAAAAGGGCTGCTGTCAGATTGAACCTTTGTACATAGTTGCTACTGACTTAATGAAGAGCTGAGTGTGCCTTTCCTTTACCCGATCTAACACTGGCGACAAAGATGGGATTGGAAGACAACTAGGCAAACAAAAAGAGCACAACAATCCAGCAAGTGAATCCAGTCCGGAGCCCAGCGCAGCATCAAGCAATCATCTTTGAGCGGCTATTTCAAACGCCCTCACAGACACAAGATGGCCATGCACGCCCCACCGACTCCATACAACCCAGTCACTGAGCACTGGGAATCCTACATGCTGAGGTTCGACTGTTTCCTCGAAGCCAACGACTTCATGGGCCTTTCTGAAGGCCGAAAGAAGAACATGTTCCTGAACTACTGTGGACGGGAAGTGTTCGAGACTGCAAAAGGCTTATCCGAGCCAACACCACTCCAATCGGTTGCTTGGTCGGTGTTACAACAGACACTGAGGACACATTACACTCCCAGACCGTCTAAACATGTCTGAAGGCACGAATTTAACATTCACAACCAGAAAGAGGGTGAATCCATCAATGAATACATTGTGGCACTTAGGAAGGCCAGAGTGTACTGTGAGTTTAGAGATCTCGATGAACTGATACTTGACCGCATCATATGCGGTATTAGAGACATTGGTCTGCAGAGGAGGCTATTAGCTAAATCTAACCTGACACTTCAAATCGCCCTAGATGAAGCCAGGGCCACTGAGTCTGCCGTTAAATTGATGGAAACCCTGCAGCACCAAAACAGTCCTAAAAGCGCATGGAAGCATCGCGAGGCTACTGAGCCTGAAGGCTCAGAGAGTGAAGATGACAGCTACCGTATGCGCAGTGACCGCACCAAGCTGGCATGAAAATTCGAACCACATTTCCTGCCTTGTTCCAGCTCTCAGATTGCATTGCCATTTCCACAACGCAATCTGCCAACGCTGCGATCGAAAGGGGCACATCGCCAAAGTTTGCAGAAGCAATCACCCCACTACAACCTGGACGCCCAGAAGCCGACCTAACTGCCAGCAGAGGCCCAACCAAGGGGCACAGCAGCCATCACCACGGTGAACAGAAGGCGACGCTAGAGTTACCTACCACACCTCCATAGGCCAAGTCCGCACAAAGCGGCCAAAAAAGCTGAAGGTCACAGTCCTCATCGAGGACTCTCCATGCAAAATGGAGATCGACACTGGGTCATCCCTGACCATAATGCCTTGGACAGTACTCAAGCAGGCTATCCCTAGCCTCGAGAAGAAGCATCTATGCGTTCCTGACATCTGCCGTCGGGACTACCAGGGGAACCAAGTCCCCATCGTGGGCCAGGGCACTTTACGGGTGCAATTTAAGACTTTCCGTAGCCAGCTATCAATGATGGTAGTCAACGGAGACCTGCAGAGCCTCCTGGGGCTTGACTGGTTCGAAGCCCTGGGCGTAGAAGTTACCGGAATTAATGCCATACGAGACGAAAGCACTGAGGAACTCCTTAAGGAGTTTGAGGACATCTTCACCTTCGTTTTGGTAAGTATGCGGGGACCCCAATATCCTTTAATTTGGACCCCAATGTAGCCCCCATAAGGCTAAAACCCAGGAGAGTACCTTTCGCTCTCCACCCCAAAATTGATTTGGAACTAGACAAATTAATAGGCCAGGGAATCCTAGAGCTGGTAGATCACGCATGCTGGGAGACCCCTATTGTGACACCTGTAAAATCTGACGGGTCAGTCCGCATCTGCGCAGACTACAAAAGCATGATAAATAAAGCTTTGCAACAAAGCGCTTATCCTGTACCCATTGTACAGCATTTACTACATTCATTAGGCCCCGGAAAAGTTTTCACAAAATTAGACATGGCGCAGGCATACCTGCAATTGCCACGGCAGAGGCCCAAACCATTGTGATGCACAGGGGTGCATTCAAATGCAACCGCCTACAATTCGGAGTTAGAATTGCCCCCAGACTGTTCCAAAGCGTCATGGAATGGCTTTTGCAAGGGATTCCAGGAGTCATCCCCTATTTTGATGCCATCTTGGTATTGGCTGCAAATAAGGCACAATTATTTAAACAATTGAGATCTGTTCTGGCCAGAATCAGAGAAAAAGGCCTCCGCTTCAAAAAGGAAAAATGCCAAATTAACGTGCTAGGGATTGAATTCCTGGTGTACCTCATTGATGGCTCTGGGATTCACCCGACCAACAAAAAAATTAAGGCAATCCAGGAAGCCCCTACACCTTGCAATCAGACTGAGCTGCAGGTGTTCCTCAGGCTCCTTAACTTTTACAGTGTTTTTCTCAAACAGAAAGCCACAGTTGCTGAACCATTACATTGACTTCTTGCAAAGAACGCAAAGTGGTCCTGGGGCAAAGCCAAA
Organism: Thamnophis elegans; assembly: GCF_009769535.1. Taxonomy (NCBI): domain Eukaryota; kingdom Metazoa; phylum Chordata; class Lepidosauria; order Squamata; family Natricidae; genus Thamnophis; species Thamnophis elegans. Next base: position 154,574,795 of record NC_045542.1, on the reverse strand, counting down.
GCAGCTGCATTTGCTGGGATCAAGAGATTGCTGTCAGTGGACACGTTTTTGGTCCAATACAGTCAGACCTTGCCACTTGTTCTTACATGTGACGCTTCCCCCTTCGGCGTCGGAGCCATCCTCAGCCACCGCATGCCCAATGGAACCAAGGCACCCATCGCCTATTACTCGCGAACCTTGTCTGCCACTGAGCAGAATTACAACCAACTGGACCGTGAGGCTCTGGCTGCAGTCGCCGGCGTTAAAAGGTTCCATGAGTCAACCCGGCTTTACATTGATGCATGCCGAGCCTTGAATCGATGCCCACTACCTGAACTGCTTGTAGACCCCACCCCGAAACACCAGGCGGAGAGCATGGTGAGATCTGCAAAAGAGGCTCTATCCAGGATGGGCCCAGGAGATTGGCAAACACAGGTTAATCAATTCCTCCACATACAGCACATCATGCCAAGTGCTACCACTGTGAGAAGCCCTTCCGCGCTTCTAATGGGTCGCCGGCTAAGGTGCTACTTAGACCGGTTACACCCAAACTACTCTGCTGCAAAATAAGGAACTTTAGCATAGGGGATTCAGTTTATGCCCACAACTATGCTGAGGGAACTCTGTAGATTCCTGCCACAGTAATAGACATCACTGGACCTCGCTCTTACCTAGTAGAGCTCGAGGATGGTCGGAATTGGAGATGGCACATTGACCAACTCTGTGGCCGCCTCTCCAACTCCAATCTTAGGCAACCAGAGTTAGCCAAAGCCCTACCCAAAAGGAGCACAAATTCACTCCTTCCACAGATAACTCAATCTTGAAGGTACCGGGGCACTTATCTGAAATTGTTGCAGGCCCGCAGCGAATTCTGAGCCAACCGGCTGCAGAAACTCCAGCCGTGGCCTGGGAAAAGTTCCAGGAACTTCCATCAGGCCAAGCCGCAGAGTCAACAGGTCAGTCACCCACCAACTGAACTGCGCAGGTCTGGCCGAACCACCAGAAAGCCTGCCTACCTGAGTGACTACGTCATAAGTCGGTTGATCCCATCTAAGAGGAGAGGGGTGTTAGATATCAGAAACAGTAATGGTTTTCACCAAGGTCCTCTGTTCCGGTGGGAACAGAGATTCAACCTGATTGGTCGAAGGGTCTCCCTATAAAAGGGCTGCTGTCAGACTGAACCTTCGCTGGATTGTACATAGTTGCTACTGACTTAATAAGGAACTGTTGCTGTCTAAGCCTGAGTGTGCCTTTCCTTTACCCGATCTAACACTGTTGACATTGTCATTTTGTAATTTTGACACCACAATTTTGCCATTTCTCTAAACCAAGCCCATATCCAAAATCCCCTCCCCCCCAAGCAATCATCAAAGAGCCGAGGTGGCACAGTGGTTAGAGTGCAGCACTGCAGGCTACTTCAGATGACTGCAGTTCTGCAGTTTGGCTGTTCAAATCTCACTGGTTCAAGGTTGACTCAGCCTTCCATCCTTCCGAGGTGGGTAAAATGAGGACCCGGATTGTTGGGGGCAATATGCTGACTCTGTAAACCACTTAGAGAGGGTTAGCCCTATGAAGTGGTATATAAGTCTAACTGCTATTGCTATTGCTATCATTGTTTCTTTAACTTGTTCTTCTAGTTTAACCGCTAATAAATATCCATATAGTTTTTTAAACACCTTTTCATCAGTACCTGTCATGATTTTATCTAAATCAGTCCATTTGTCACAAAAGCCTTCTATTATCTAGAATGTATTTGCACATATGAAAATCAATTCATCCTTATACCTTGTTCTTCCAGTTCTTGCATAGATTTAAGTTCATCCTTTGCAGTTAGTATTTCACCATATCTAACTGTTTTTTCCTTTTTATATGTTATTGGATATGAAAATGCTTCAATAGTTGATAACCATACTGGAATTTTAAAATAATGTTGCCTTTTAATCTTCTCCCAGTTTAATAACAAAACCTCGCATATATAATGTCTTCCTAAATACCCTGCATTTTAATTCCCTTGTACCGTAAGAAAGCATGCCATCCCAACAACAAATCATGTCCTTCTAATGTCAATAATCTACAATTTCTTAGCGTTATCCATTCCTTAATCCATATCAATTTTAACAAATAAATAAATAAATATCAAGCTTGTTGCCTGGTAGTATAACTCCCAGTTAGGCAGATCAAATCCTCCTTTGTTTTAGCATCTTGCAACAGTTTTAATTTTATTGTTGCTTTCTTTTTCTGCCAAATATACCTCAACACTATTTTATTTAGATCTTCAAAATAATCTTTCCCTAATCTAATTAGAATTGTCTGGAACAAATATTAAATCCTAGGTAGTATATTTATCTTAATTGTTGATATTCTCTCTAAGTGATAGTTGTAAATTTCCCCATTTTGCTAACATTCTTCCCTTTGGGTAGGACAATATATAAATCTTACAATTTTAATCTGTATTCCTCGCAACAACGTTTATGCTTTATATTACCTTGGGCTTTAGTAAAGTGATCTGCGATGTTGTCTTCAGACATACAATACTCCAGTGAAACTAATTTACTATTCACACTTTGCCGTACATTCAGATATCTTATATTGGCATGTTTTGACCTAGTTTTCACAGCAAGATTGGATGCCATCTGGATTGCTGCTTGATTGTCTTCATAAACAACAATAGGTTCTCATATGTCAATCCCCATATCAAGTAGGAGTTGTTTATAGCAAACCAAATCCGTAAATAATAATGACAGACATGAGAACTCAGCCTCCATAGTCGATAGACTTAAATGTTTCTGTCTAGTAGATCGCCATCCAATTAGTGCCTTTCCCAGGAATACAACAAACCCTGATGTTGATTTCAGTGTAGACACATCTGTAGTAAAACTTGCATCAGCATATGCAGTCAAGCTCAGATCATCTCTAGGTTCTAAATATAATGCATAATGCATCGTTTGCTTAAGATATCTTAATATCCTCTTAGTGGCTTGCTAGTGCCTTTCAGTAGGTTCAGCATTAAACCTGGCTTATTGATTTACACTATATGCTATGTCAGGCCTTGACCAATTACTCAGATAAGATAAGCTACCAATGATTGATAATTACCCTTATCAAACACAGGGCTTTTTACATCATCATGGCTACATTCCAGACCCATTGGAGTTTTAGTTGGTTTACATAGTTCCATCCTGAACGTTCTGAGTAGCTGGTTAATCTTCTCAGTTTGTGAGATTTTCTATCCTCTCCTAGTTTTATATATTTGTAAACCAAGATAATGCCTAATCTCACCAAGATGTTTTATACTGAACTTCGTCCTTAACAGTGTTATAATACTCATGGCTTCTTGCTCAGTTTTAGTGATTAATGCTATGTCATCAGTGAACAATAGCAACAATGAAATCACACCATCACTTTCTTTCTTAAACAAACATAAATCAGCTATGCTAGCTTTAAAACCCATCTTAGTTAACTCTTTCACTATACATAGATTCCACTCATAGCCTGATTGCTTTAAGCCATAAATACTATTTTTTAACTTTAAGCAATCAGTGTTATTACTAGTGTATAACCCTAAAGGCTTTAAATATACAGTATGTTGCAACCGCATTGACTGGTAGAACACTAACTCTCTTATTCTTGGAACCACAAACCTATGAACCTAATCAGCATATATTCCTGCTAGTATATTTTCCTTAGCACAGGTCAATTTTTTTTACCAGGCCATGATATAGTGGCATGTAGCATTTTCATCACTGATGTGTATGGAAAATGAGATACGGAGAATCATCTGAAATAGACAATGAAAAGAAAAATCTATGCACTTTTTAAAGGGATTTCTGCATAAAAAAGGAAATTTAACCACCTTTATTTTTACATATAGATAATTCATGCTAAATGGATTGCTAGTTCAGCAACTGTTGAAAGTTATGACAGCACTGAAAAGGAGACTTATGACCAGTCCTTGAGGTTGCAGCTGTAATTTAGATGCTTGGCAAGTAGCATGTATTTACAAGAGCCACAGTATCGTAATTTGCAACCTTCATGCAACCTTCATATATACAAGCAAAGTCAATTTGGAAACTGACAAATGATGATCACATGATGTGGCATCTAATAACCGGGCAGAATTCATTTCACAACCCAAGTCAAAACTGACATTGTAGATCAACACAGTCTGACATCAAGGGTAAACTCTATGCCAGTTAGTGATGGAGCTGCCAGTCTCTATTGTGGTCAGTAAGTGAGGACTACTAGTACCGAGATGAATGGGGATGGACAAATCAGAAAATGACTGTGCCTGTTTGTGGGTGAAATTGCAAACTGTCTACAAATTTATTCTGTTCTACAACTATGGTATTTGTCAATTTAAGAACCTCATTATCATAACTATTCCTCTATTTTTAAATATACAAACTTTGGCAACTATGAGGTTCTCGTTCTTACTAAATCATTGATATTTTATTCTAGAGAGAAAAAAAGAGCTTCAAAAACTCCAAGTTGGCCAACAGCAGTAAAATTTATAGATGTTTTCACTGGACAATAGAATGGTGGATAAAGATCATAAGGGTAACAAGATGCCATCATTCACCATAGGAACTCGATTTATTGGAACAAATCATCATGGAAGTAGAGAAGACAATTCAAATCTACAGTTTCTCAAAGGGACTAGTTAAACGCACACTCTTCCATTTCTATCAAGGAAAGTATCAAGTGCACAATGAACCTGATGTCACAGCACAGAACAATTCACATACATCACAGAACTACATGCAGTCAGAGGACAATAGTCAAATTCTCACAAAATATTGAATGTGATTTCTGCAGAAGTCCTAATTAATATTTCTTTCCTTTCTTCAACTAATTTGTTTAATGGGCCGTGTGTGTGTGAGTAAAAAATGTGAATTTCCGATTTCACCATATTTTGAAGAATATTTTATTTTTAACAAACTGGTGTTACTTAAAATGTAAATATAAAATAAATATAAGAAGCTTCCCTAAGAAATTACCATGTTTGAGCAAAACATTTATATTCAGAAACAGAGATAAACAAATGAGTCTCATGCTGTTTGCTAAGTTGTGGATATTTTTAAAATCATATTTCTGTTTTGCTTTTCAGAATAAGCTGCTCTTTTCTATTCAAATTAGGACGAAAAAGAATAATGTAGCACTTGGGGAAAAAGATGCAGACCAGCAGTCCAGCACTGGAGGCCAAGATGGAGAAGACCTGTACAGCCACCATGTACTTCCCCTTGGTACTCAGGTAGGTGGGCACAAAGGAGATCCAAACGCTACAGAAGACCAACATGCTGAAGGTGATCAATTTGGCTTCATTGAACGCTCCAGGCAGCCTCCGAGCCAGGAAAGCCATTGTGAAACAGACAGCTGCCAGGAGGCCCATATAGCAAAGTGCAACATAAAACATGATAACTGAGCCTTCATTGCACTTCAGCACAATCTCTCCTGCATGGGAATTCATATCTGAATCGGGGAATGGAGGAGCAGTATCCAACCAGATAGTGCAGATCATAACTTGGGCAACAGAGCAAGAGAAGACAATGAACTTGCCCAAAGGCTTCCCCAGCCATTTCCTCACATTATTGCTTGGCTAGGAAAGCCAGCACCACTGTGATGGTTTTGGCCAAAAGAGAAGAGACAGCCACTGAGAAAATGATGCTGAAGGCTGCTTGTCGCAGAAGGCAGGTGGCTTTCCTTGGTTGGCCAATAAAGAGAAAAGAAGACAAGAAGGAAAGCAGGAGGGTAATAAGGAGCAGGTAGGAGAGGTCCCGGTTGTTGGCTTTGACTACTGGAGTGTCCATGTGCTTAACAAAGATGCTTAAAACAAAGCAGGTGGTCAAAGAGAAAAGTAAAGCAAAGGAAGTAAGGATGATCCCCAAATCTTCTGTGGAGGATAGGAAGGTTATCACCTTAGGAATACATTGAATTCGCTCCTTGTTGGGATACTGGTCCTCAGGGCATCTCACACACTGTTCAGCATCTGTAAAAAAAACCAGCGAAGCACCCACCTTCTTTACTTGTGTGGAAATATTTCAATAATAAAGAAGTTAAGTATATGTTGGATTACATTCCAAAAATGTGGAATTCAACTTTTTTTGTGGAGCTTTGGTTACATCAAGTATGGAGAATTGTTAAGAGAATGATTTGGAGATATTGGAAAAGTACTTTTATTTCAAATATTAAGGAGTGAATTCATGACTTGTGCCATTCATAGAAAAAAAGCAGTTTCTTTAACAAGCGAAATAATAATGATGATGAAAATCAAATTTCACAAAAGTCTACATCAAGATTTCTCCACTTTAAATTTAAATGTTCATTTCCTGTTTAAAACTTGATGTCCAGATTCTTTGAAATATTCTTGTTACAACATTTTCAGATAACAGTTAATGCAATGCTGAAAAAAGTTTACAACTTTTTGATGGAGATATAATATAATTGGGGTGGGGGAAGTGCTTATTATTTAAGATGCAATTGAAAGAGGAGGATTTACAGCAAGTACCAGCAGATTCCTCTTTTTAATAATAAATTAAAATTTCATATAGGAAATATCCATATTAGACTATATAACTACAGATAGATTTTTAAATATCATCTTTTTCCCCCTTCTGACTTTTTAATACTAATTATGTGCTTCACATTTATTTATATTTACATGGGTTGTTTTTTTGGAGCAAGCTGAGTTTTTTGGGTATGTCTATAAAACGTATAAATATTTGTTTATTATTTATTTGTTTGTTGGTTTGTTTGAATTTATATGGTCTCTCTCTCACTTTCATTGTCTCTTAGTGGCTTGGAAAAATAACAACACAACATACGAACAATAAAAATAATAGCCCTCCCAGACATCTGATGACAACAATCAATCAGATAAGTTGCTGGGCTCCATCCCACTCGGAGTTCCCAGGCCCATTGGCAAAACAAGGTCTTCAAGGCCTTGAGAAAGAGTAACAAAGTGGGAACCACTCTAATCTCTATGGAGCCTCCACAGAGAAGGTCCTTCTGCTGGATCCCAACAGATGTAATACCTTAGGAATGGGAAATCGCAGCATTCCCTGCCTGCCTGATTTGGTGGATCAGGTGGATGTGAAGGAAGAGATAGTCCTTCGGATAACTTGGTCTCAAGCCATGTAGGGATTTAAAAATATAATAAAACAGTTCTTCAACACTTTACCACTCTCTTTGTTTGGGAAAAACGTATGTCCTTCTTTTGTAACTGTGGGGAAAAAAGTGAGATTGGCTAAAAACCAATTAAACTGCTAGAAATCATTGTGAATATTAAAAATTAAAAAGAAATGGGAAACTTTTCTCTCTGGAATCACCCACCTTCCTGAGTGGAGATGGTCCCTTCTGCACAAGGGACACAATGGTAACAGCAAACTGGCTTCATGGGGTCCAGCAGCCTGACAAATCCAGGCAGGCAGTTATCCACACACCGAGAACTCGGCAGGGGCTGAAGATAAAGAAAAAAAGAATTCAGGGAAAAAGGCGGAGCTGATGCCCCAAGGAAATGTGAGGTAAAACAGAAGGACCGAAGCAAACTACTTTCTCAAGTTTTTATTTGTGGAATCAAAACGTGGACATGATACAACATTATTGGCTAAAAGTAAGGAAACCTGGAGAAATTTTTTTTTTAAATGCTGCAGGACGCGAGACAAATTGTTCAAAAGCAGGACTGTCCCGCCAAAAGCGGGACATCTGGTCACCTTAATTTAGATGCCCCTCAAAAGCAAAACTCAGGGGACTGAATTCTACAGGGGGAGGAATAAAGGGGGGGGATTTGAGGGGCAGCCCAAAGCACTGTCTGTCTAAATTTGCATCAGGCAGGCAGTAATATTTTCATAGACTATGATCAGAGGAGCAGCTGATCCTATGGAGAGACTCCTCCTGCATTCAGTCCCAGGCCTACAAGTGGAAGTACCCCTTCCTTCCTTCCTTCCTCCTTTCACCTTCCTTCCTTCCCTCCCTCTTTCTTCCTTCTAACCTTCCTCCCTTTCCATTTTTCTCCTTCCTTCCTCTTGCCTATCTACCTTCTGTCTTTCTGCTCTTTAGATCTCTCTTCCCCTTCCCTTCCTTCCTCCTTCCATCCTTTCACCTTCCCTTCTTCCTCCCTTTCTTCTTTATTTTTCTGTTCTTCCCCTTCTCTTCCTTTCTTCTTCTATTATTTTCTTCTTTCCTCCCTCCCTTCTTTTTCCTTCCTCCTTCCATCCTTCCTTTCTTCATTCCTCTTGCTTATCTACCTTCACCTTATCTGTCTTCTGCTCTTTCCCTCTCTTCCTTCCTTTCTCCTTCCATCCTCTCTTCTTTCCTCACTCACTCCCTTCCTCCTTTTCTCTTCCTTTCTCCTTCCATTCTTTCAGCTTCCTTCCTTTTGCCTATCTACCTTCTCTGTCTTTCTGCTCTTTCCATCTCTCTCTTTCCCTTCACTTCTATTCCTTCCTTCTTCCATCCTTCCACTTTCCCTCCTTCCTATTTCTTCCTTCTTCCTTCCTTCTGCCTATCTACCTTCACCTTCTCTGTCTTTCTGCTCTTTCCCTGTCTTCCCCTTTCCTCCCTCCCTTCTTTCCTTTCTAGTTCCATCTTTTCTTCTTTCCTCCCTCCCTCCCTTTTTCTTCCGTCCTTCCTGCTCTTTCCATCTCTTCCCCTTCTCTTCCTACCTCCTTCCTTCTTTTCTTCCTCCCTTCCTCTTTTTCTTCCTTTCTTTCTTCTTCCATCTTCCTCCTTCACCTTCCTCCTTCTTCCTTCTATTCTTTCTCCTTCCTTCCATCTTTTCTCCTTCCATCTTCTTCCCCCCTTCTTCTTTTCCTTCCCCCTCCCTCCTTCCTTCCTCTCCTTCCCACTCTCTCCTTGGGAGGGGACAAAACCGAAGGGCTAATGGAGTCGGGGGTGGGGGGCAGCAGAGACCAAATAAAGTCAGAAGATCTTATTAAAACTTTCCTATTTGTTGGATCGCATTGCTGCGAACTTATAAACCAAACCAGGGGAACATTTTGCAACCAATGGTGCTGCAAGGAAAGGGGGGGGGAGGCGGCCCTGCCATTTCCCCAGTTTTGCAAGGAATGAGAAATGGTGCTTTAATCCAAAGCAAAGGACGACTGCAATCGGAACCGCAGACAGGGAAAGAAAGAAAGAAAGATCCTTATAGCACAAAAACCACCTTTGCATGGTTGTGAGAACACAGGTAAAACAAACAAAAAAAAGCATAGCATCCCTCCACGCTCTAATGGGACCCAGCGTGACTCCGATTTGAATACGAGCACACGGAGCCAGGCAGGGAGATAAGCACCTTCATTTGCATTCTATGCAACCATGATGCTTTGCGAGGCTCAATCCCCAGGGCTCCCTGTGACTTTTTGGAGATTTTTCCTTTTGTGCTTAAAAAAAAAATTGGGACTTTTTAAAAATGCTGCAGGACGTGGGACAAATTGTTCAAAAGCGGGACTGTCCCGCCAAAAGTGGGACTGTCCTGCCAAAAGCGGGATGTCTGGTTACCTTACTCCTGAGCTCCATTTTCATTGGCAGAGGCACCCTGGGCCAATCCTTTGCTGTTCCCAGGGTGGTCCCACGGCCCACATTTAAGCACCCCTTTGGCCAGATCCAGCCCCTGGGCCTTGAGTAACACTCCTCCCTTAGGGTTTTTATAGATCTTAAGCTTTCATCCTGCCCTGTGATTCTTCCCTATTGACTGGTAGAAGACTGGCTCTCTTATGAACATAATCAGCATATATTCATGCTAGTATATTTTCATTAGCACAGGGAAATTTTTCTACCAGGCAATGATATAGTGACATGTAACACTTAATTCGCAATTTAATGAGCTTATATGCCGCCCAATCCCGGAGGACTCCGGGCGGCTTACAAATACGAAATAAATTAAAATAACAAATAGGGGAAAGAAACAAAAACAGTTTAAAAAACACAACATACATTTGGCTTAGCTGGGGGTTGGACCTGATTTAAAATCAGCAACCCCAGGCCTGTCGGAACAGCCAGGTTTTGATGGCTTTTTGGAAGGCCACAAGAGTGGGAAGGGTCCGGATCTCTGCTGGTAGCTCGTTCCACAGAGCCGGAGCAGCTACAGAAAAGGCTCTCCCCTGAGTGGTTGCCAGCCGGCATTGTCCGGTCGATGGCACCCAGAGGAGGCCTAGCCTGTGGGTTCTTACCAGACGTTGGGAGGTGTGTAGCAGGAGGCGGTCTCTCAGATATCCAGGTCCAATGCCATGTAGGGCTTTAAAGGTAATCACCAGGACTTTGTAGCGCGTCCGGAGACCAATAGGGAGCCAGTGCAGCTCGCGGAGGATAGGTGTAAATGGGTGTACCGAGGTACACCCAATATTGCTCGCGCGGCTGCATTCTGGACCAACTGTAGTCTCCGAACACTCTTCAAGGGCAGCCCCATGTAGATGTGTATGGAAAATGGGATATGGAGACTCATCTACACATCCATTGATGTGTATGGAAAATGGGATATGGAGACTCATCTGAAATAGATAATGAAAACAAAAATCTATGCTCTTTTTAAAGGGATTTCTGCACCCAAAAGGAGATTTAACCACCTTCATTTTTACATATAGGTAATTCACGCTAAATGGACTCCTAATTCAGCAACTGTTGAAAGATCTACAGCAGGGGTGGGTTTCAACCGGATCGCACCGGTCCCTGCGATCCGGTTGGTCGCCGAACCCGGAAGTAAGTAACTTCCAGGAACGGCGAAGCCCCCCCCGCACGTGCGCGCGCCCGCACACCCGCACCCGCTCCTTACCCGGTTTTTACAATTCTGCGCTTCCACGCATGCGCAGAACGCATACAGCGCCTGCGCGATCCTCCAGGAGCAGCTGGAGCATCGCGCAGATGCTAGTACGCATGCGCGTGCCGTGTGCGTGCACGCGCGCACCACATGCGTGCGCGAGGACACTGCACACGTGTGCGAGGACGCCACCGGCCTCGTTCCAACTGAACCGGTTGGAACGGGGCGAGAAACCCACCCCTGATCTACAGGGTAAGTTTTGACTGCGGTTGTGAAATGAATTCTGCCTGGTTATTAGATGCCATGTCATGTGATCATCATTTGTCAGATTCTAAATTGACTTTGCTTGTCAGAAGCCAGGTACGAAGGTTGGAAATTGCGATCCTGTGTTCATGGGAAGCTGTGGCTGTCATAAATACATGCTAGGTGCCAAGCATCTAAATTACATCTATAAGAACAGAGTCATAAGTCTCCTTTTCAGTGCTCTCATAACTTTCAACAGTTGCTGAACTGGGAATCCATTTAGCATGAATTACCTATATATAAAAATGAAGGTGATCTAATCTCCTTTTTTATGCAGAAATCCCTTTAAAAAGAGCATAGATTTTTCTTTTCATTGTCTATTTCAGATGCGTCTCTGTATCCCATTTTCCATGCACATCAGTGATGAAGTGCTACATGTCACTATATCATGGCCTGATAGAAAAATTGACCTGCGCTAAGGAAAATATACAAATATATGCTGATTATATTCATAGGTTTGTGGTCCCAAGAATAAGAGAGTTAGTGTTCTACCAGTCAATTGGGAAGAATCACAGGGCAAGATGAAAGCTTGAGATATATAAAAACCCTAAGGCAGGGGTGTCAAACTCAGGGCCGGGGGCCAGATGTGTCCAATGGGGTGCTTAGATGTGTCCAATGGGGTGCTTAGATGTGGCCAGTGGGGCCACCCTGGAAACAGGAAAGGACCGGCCCGTGGTGCCTCTGCCAGTGAACATGGAGCTCTGAGGGTTGCAGGAGGCCGTTGCAGCTGAAAACAGAGCTCGGGAGAGTGTTTTTGCTGGGAGAGCGCTCAGACTACCACAGGTGCCCCTGACACAAGTGATGTTGAGCTGACTGTGCCCACACCAGCCCCTCAAGGTCAAACACAACCCCAGTGTGGCCCTCAATGAAATTGAGTTTGACACCTCTGCCCTAAGGGAATATCTATTTATTTTATAGGAGGAAAACCTGGGCCAGATGAATTGTATCCCAGGCCATTAAAGGAGCTTGCTTGTGCTTTAGGCAAAAATTGATTTATTCAGTTTATGAAATTCTGGAGATGTGATAAAAAGTACTGTGGAAGAGCAAATATTTCCTTATTATAATCTTATCTCATTATTTAATCAGGTAGCTTCGTTAGCAGATTGTGGGACTTTTATAGATGTTTATTTATTGCCCACATTTTTACCCCATCGCAATCCAGAGATTCTTATCACATAGCTAAGAAATTATGAAATAGATTTGTGTAATAATGATGAATACGCAATCAGCATGTCATGGGGCACATTTTCACATTATCTGCTGAAGTCAAGACACTTGATATCTGTTGCATCTTCCATAAAGTGAATTTGGCAAGATCTCTTCAAGAAATCCATTCCAACATTCAGCAAGTACCAGAGTGTTTTAGGGGAATTCATGATATACAGTTTCCTGATATAAGCTGCTCTTCAACCCTGAAGTTGGCCTTTTTCTTTATTGTTGCTTCAATGTTGACACAGCCTGGAGCTTGAAGGGAAGGGAGGGGGGAAAGTAGAGATAGTTGGGAGGTTGTAGCCAAAATAAAATTATTTCCCCTGGAAACCAAGGGCATTTGTGCATTTGTTCATCAGGAGGAGACTGGGGTCATCTGCAAGCTGATTGGACCATGTGATGGTCCAGGGCAAAGTGACAAAAACTTTTACTTTTGATTAGGTGAAAATAGGTGGGACTTTTAGAGCCGGTTTTCACCAGGTTTGTGCCAATATATGTCCCAATAAATTGTTCTTTGGGGAAGAATGCTTGCCTTGGAATTCTTATTGTTGTGGATGTTTTATTTGGAACACTGACAGTAAACTGATTGTAATGACAATGAGTTAAAGGTGACAAGGTGAGATGTTGTACGCAAATATATTAATTAGGGAAGAATCTCATATCTCTTTGAAAAGGCAAAGGCAGTGTAATGGCCATGCTCTACATGGGGCAGCCCTTGAAGAGTATTCGGCGACTTCAGCTTGTCCAGAATGCAGCCGCGCGAGCGATTGTGGGTGCACCTCGGTTCACCCACATAACACCTATCCTCCGCGAGCTGCACTGGCTGCCTATTGGTCTCCGGATACGCTTCAAGGCGCTAGTCGTCACTTATAAAGCCCTTCATGGTATTGGACCTGGGTACTTGAGAGACCGCCTGCTGCCAATTACCTCCACTAGACCAATTAGATCCCACAGATTAGGCCTCCTCCGAATTCCATCTGCCGGCCAGTGTCGACTGGCGACTACCTGGAGGAGAGCCTTCTCTGTGGCTGCTCCGACCTTCTGGAACGAACTCCCAGTGGAGATTCGTACCCTCACCACCCTCCAGGCCTTCCGCATAGCCCTTAAAACCTGGCTGTTCCGACAGGCCTGGGACTAAAGAATCGTTGCCCCTATCTCGAATGGTATGATTGTTGCGCTTTTTAACTATGTATTGTTTTGTGTTGTTGTCAAACTGTCTGTATCCCCCCTTCCCTTGTTTGAGTTGTGAGCCGCCCTGAGTCCCCTTAGGGAAAAGGGCGGCATACAAATGAAATAAGACTCTAAACTCTAAACTCATTGGTGTTCATGGGAAAGTCTCTGATTGACAGATGGCAGATGAAGTGCACCATCTTTTGGTCCTTCCTTTGGGACCTCTGAAAGGCCTCCTGCAACCCACTAGTTGAAACAAATTTTATTCTATTGTTGCATAACTTGGAGAAGTCCCTGGATCCAGAGTCTTTTTAAGATGCATCACTGAAAAAGTTGAAGGTTGTAAGAGTTGCATCAGCAAGTTTCCCAGCTGCCTTTTAGCCCATGAGATTACCCAGAGCTTTGGGATATTGCAGAGGAAATGATTCTGATTATAGTTAGTCACATTTTGCTTGTCTTCTAGTCGATTTCTATGTAAGTCTCTATGCATTATAGAGGTCATTTTGTGATGGAACTTGTGTTGGAAGGCTTCAGTTTAGTGTCACCTATAAGTGAAAGTTTTTTAATTCAAAGTTTCCAAAAGAACATGTATTTTCCAGTTGTGCTTAGAGTGAGAACATCACACTTGCCAAAGTTGCTATCTTTAAAGATAGAAGAATAATTATGGTAATGAGGATCCCTGAACTGACAAGTACCATATAGCAGAATAAAATCTGCAGACAGCTTGCCATTTCACTCACAGATAGGCACAGTCATTTTCCGAATTGTCCATCCCCATCTATCTCAGTAGAAGAACTTCTCACTTACTGACCACAATAGAGACTGACAACTCCAGAGCTTGCTTCTGCTCTAGCCAAAAATAATTTATTCAATTTATGAAATTCTGGAGATGTGGTTACAAGTACTGGTGAGGAGCAAATATTTTCTAATCTTATCTCATAATTTAATCATGTAGCTTTGTTAACAGATTGTGGGACTTTTGTAGATGTTTCTTTATTGTCCACATTTTTACCCCATCACAGTCCAGATATTCTCAGCACATCACTGACTAGATAAGGGTTCATGGACTGTCTCAAGTCCTGTATGCTGACTGGGCAGTAGAGATTATATCTGGGAGAGATAAGCGAAGAACCTTGGGAGCAGATGCCAAGAGCCCAATGTATATTCCAAGAATTTAATTGTTTAATTGTATATGAACCAGAGAACTGAGTATCAACTGGATTTGTGTAATAATGATGAACACATAATCAGCATGTCCTGGGGCAGAGTCTCAAATTATCTGCTGAAGTCAAGATGCTTGAAGTCTATTACATCTTCCAGAAAGTGATTTGGCAAGATCAGTTCAACCAATCCATTCCAACAGTCCGCAAGTACAAACAGTGTCTTAGGGGAACTCATGATATATAGTATCCTGATATAAACTGCTCCTGCATCATTGATGGCATAGATGCTCCATGCACTGATCACCACTTTGATAGATCATCTTCTCCCCCATTTAAAGACAGAGATGTTTGTTTTTCTAGTTCCCTTCTTTAATCTGCCTTTGCTTGATTATGATTATGATGCAATGCATGGATGACATTCAGTGAAGAAGTGAAAGTGAAGAAGAGGTGCTAGCTAGAATCTCATAGAAGAGGGTGGGGAGCAGCTAGTGGCTTAATGATCAGAGAAAGAAACTTAGAAAGGGCCCACATTAATGAATGAAGCAATTAAAAGTGACTGCAGGACAGTGACGTGCAGTCAGGGGAGGCAGGGGAGGCACAGCCTCACCACTGTCAATCATGAAAAGCAAAAAAAATGTAAACGGGAAAAGGCGAGTGCTGAGGTTAGGCTAGCTAGCTGCTGCCACACTGTGAATGACTCCCTGTTTAAAAAAGCCTCTAAAAAAGTGCCCTCTACTATGAGGCAGGAGAACTGCATGCCTCATCTAGTCTGACGTTTTAGGCGCTCGAGCAGTTAAGCGAGGGTTAAAAGCCTAAAAAATCCTGAGGTAGTTGAGGCACACAGTTCTCCTGCCTCATAGTAGAGCGTGTATTTTTTAGAGGCTTCAACTCTGTCATTCTGTTTAAAGCTGCAGCATCGCGCTCACTCTTCCTCCTCTTTTTCTCCATTTCTGATGCCCCCACACCCACCCTACGCTCCCTCTTTTCCGTCAAATTTCCTTTTTTCTGTTTTCTTTAATAAATGCAATGCTCAGGCATTCTCTCCTCTCCCGCGACACCCCACTGACTAAAGCACTTTCTTTCGCCCGCCTGAGCTCGTGGCAGCCCGCCTGAGCTCTACTGTGAGCATAGGCAGGCAAAAGTAAGTGCTTTAGTTAGTGGGGTGTCGGGGGAGAGGACTGCCTCACCAGCCATAAACCTCACCGCACGTCACTGCTGCAGGAAGGTTGTACTTTCTGACTTGCAAGATTCTGTTAATGGAACCTTACAATAAAGTAGAATTAGTTCGCCTAGCCTTTTTCCTGTCTTGTTTATCTGGGATGGATGATGTTCTTAAAAATAAGACAGCTGTCTATGCTTGCACTATATGAGAAGTGATAAATCATGATTAGAAATGGCTGAGTTTTAAGAAGACTTGTGCAACCGAGAAAGAAGTAAACCATAGTATGATTTCACCTGTCATTGGAATCCAACTATTGCATTTTGGTCTGATAGTTGCCTTGTACTTGGGTTTTGGCCATTGGTGTTCATGGGAAAGTCTATGGTTGGTGGGTGAGAGTTGAAATCCACCACATTTTAGTCCTTCCTTTGGGGCCTTTAGAAGGCCTCCTGCAACCCACTAGTTGAAAGAAAGTTTTATCTAGTGTTGCATAACTTAGAGAATTCTCTAAGATCCTGAAACTTATTAAGATGGATCACTGAAAAAGTTGAGGCTAGTAAGAATTGCATCAGCAAGTTTCCCGGCTGCCATTTAGCTCATGAGATCACCCAGAGCTTTGGGTGTTGCAGAGGGAATAATTCCTATTACAGTTAGTCAGGTTTGCTTGTCTTCTTGCCAATTTCCCCAATGATTGCCTTCAGTGTAAACAACAGAGTTATGAACAACATGATTTGACTTATTCCAGAAAGTCTGGGTGTTTCAAGGCATTTTTCCACTAATTGCTTTGCAGGATATGTCTGGTGAGGATTTGTTTTCATCTCCTTTAAATATTAAATGTTGGCTGAGCTCCGGAACAAGACGAATCATAGAAAATATAGTCCTTGATTATATTTAGACATATTTGATGAGAACAAGTGATTCTTCCCAACATGCTAACTATGTTGATTATTCTTCTGCTTTTGCCCCGTATCATTTGTGGGGTGCCAAGGTTGAAATGTCATTTGAATTTGAAACAGGACAAAGTAAAGCTGCTGAACTTCTACACACCAGGAGAGCCTCTCATCAGTGGGATCACAAATTTCCGAATTGCTATGGACATATTATACTTTGGGTTTAACAAAGCTCCGATTGTTGCTTGGCCTTTGTAAGTCTCTATGCCTCATAGAGGTATCCATTTCTTGTGCCTGAGAGATTGTGCTGTGAGATTGTTATAGAAGGAAGATAAGAAGGTATATAAGGAGAATCCATTTGTAGCTCATATTATAAATGGAAACATAATGTCAAGAAACGTGGAGAGGTTATTCAAACTGTTCCATGTGTCTCTGCTTTAATTAATCATTGTTAAAGGAAAGCTTGAAATTCCTTTTGTACTTTCCGATCTTCTATATTTATCCTCCATGCAAGTATTAAAAACCTCTTATGGAATATTCCTAATGTTGGGGAAGAATATCATATTCCTAAGCTTAAAATGCTACATACATCCCTTAACTGGGCAGTCTGTCCCTTATCAGGTTTCCTAATATCTCCAGATTTCCAGGCTAGAAAAATAGATTTCAGCCAAATGAAGGGATTTATTTCCTCCCAGTCAGAAGAGCCTTAGCCTGAATGCCATCTGCAGGTTAATCATGCTGCATGTAGATTCTCGTTCTGCCCAAATCTACTATTCCAGCCAAGGTTTTGTGAGTTGCAGCTACTAAGGAATGAACTATAACCAACTCTACTGTAAAGTTAAACACTGAATGAAATACTCCTCAGTCTGGATAGAAAATTTGTAGGGAGACAAATGACATTTTGGTGACTGTAAATCATCACATTTAGGTTCTAAATCAGCCAAAAAAAAAACCACCTCAGAAATTATGAGTATTTATTCCTATTACAATCTAAAGAGAATCTTTTAAATCTGTTGTTCTGAGGGAATGTAGGGTGAAAATGTAATGTACTTATATTTCTAGGAAAAGCTTCAAAGAGTTCTGGAAAGCCATGTCTTTCCTTATTGCCTTTGAGGAGATTAACCATAATTCCCAAATCTTACCCAATGGCACCTTCGGCTACAATATTTATGATAATGGTGTCACCACAAAACGAACTTCGGAGGCTTTGCTGGATCTGCTATCAAAGGGAGAGGCAGATGTTCCAAATTACAGCTGTGGAAAGAGAAGAAACACTCTGGTGGTGCTTGAAGGAGTCAGTGCAGACATGTCCATCCATATCTCAAGTTTGCTGAACCTCTACAAGATCCCTCAGGTAGATCACAGGTGTGATTGCTTGGCCATTTGAAAAGGGACAGGTTCCCCATGATGTGCACCAAAAGTTGGGGAAGAAGGTTCAAGAATCTGAATTAGATGTGAATTGCATGAGATTCTTGTACCAAGGCTCTTGTTCAGATTGGGGGATCCCATGGGCTGTTTGGGGAAGACAAATTGTCAGGAAAATGATGGTGAAGGTTGCAGTGGGAAACTTGCTGTGTTTGAGCAATGAAGCTCTATCCTGCCTGCATTCTTTGGAGCCTCCAAACCAGAAAAAATGGACAGAAACCAAAAAGAATGAATTCTACTCAACACTGGGAGTAAAAATGTGATTCTGGCTATATCATGTTTGGGAACTAAGTCTTGCAGAACAGGCAGCAATTTAACAACATATATACATGCCAGAAGTTAAACTAAATATAAGCAAGAATATTTCCCATCTGTACATAATGTCACCTAGCATGGCATGTATTTACAGATTGGTTTAAGTGAGGGGTGGTGGGTTAAAAGTTTATAATAAATATTCCAAATTTGCAGGTATGTAAAAGGAAATTACTTAGAAAATCCACAGATTCTTTTTTTTGCCAATTTTTAAATTTCTGTTCCTTTTTACATTTAATCATTTCCTATTTGAGTATTGCTTATTTTGCTTTGTTTTTTCTTGTTAGCAGGATAAAAAAAATCCATATTCTTTTACATATTCATATCTGTGTATACACATATGAACAGATGCACAGATACAGAAATAGAAATATGTATTTATCATGAAAAAACATGATGGATTTTATAGTAGCAAATAATTTGTTTTAAGACCAAAACAATTATTGTAAAATAAATTGTTCATTTAAATATTTAATTTAAATAATTGATTTATTTCTTTAATTTAATCTAACTATTTAAATACAAGTTAAAAGTTGACCTAGTGAGACGTTTTGTTCCAATAAATATCATTCATTTATCCTTCTTTTCAGGTCCGTTCCACTTTTCCTCCCCTGGTTTTGAGGGACAGAAAACAATTCCCTTTATTTTACTCCACTTTCCCCACAGAAACAAGTCAGTATCTAGGAATCCTCAAAATCCTCCAGTATTTCAAGTGGACATTGACTGCACTGCTTGCTGCAGATACCGAAAATGGAGAGAAATTTCTGAGACTCTTCACATCCATACTTGACCAGAATGGCATTTGTGTTGCTTTTACAGTGACCATTTCAGATTATGGGTTTGATTATAAGGAGAAGGATGCTGGACTTTTATATAGAAATGCTGAGATCTTTATTTACCATGCTGAGGTTCAAACTTTTGTGCATGGATTTTCAATTACACTAAATTTCCTGATGAGCAAGAAGGGATACGTTGTTGGGAAAGTTTGGATCATATCATCTATTTGGGACATCACTTTCCAGATGTCAGTCACTACAAAATTCAAAGAAAAAATATACCGTATCTTTTCTTTTCTTAGTCACACAAATACAAAAATAAACTATGATGAACAGCTTGAGTCTTTTACTGAGGAAATTGTGGAGGAAATCTATTCCTGTTCCTATTCAAAGCATGCCCCATCTGTGAAAGGCTGGACAAGGTGCAGAGAGAAAGAAAAAGGGAGGCCAATGTCTCAAGAGTTGAGGGAAAGGATTCTGTCCATGGACGGCTACCACATTTACCACACAGTCTGGACAGTTGCACATGCTTTACATGCAGCTTATGCTCTCCAGTCCCAGCGAAGAGCCACCAAGAGTAGAAACAGATCAGGAGTTCAACAGTTGCAGCCTTGGCAGGTACAATTTTAGACCTTTTTATGGAGATTTAGCATAAACCAATTTTTACATTTAATTTCCTTTTTATTTGACTCTATGAAGATGGGGAATTATATAGTGTCCAGATTCATATTAAAGTGGCAGAGCTTGCCAATAAATTAATATGATCCTAATCCTCAGCCGTATAAATTAAAGGAAAGAATTACTTCATCTGGTCGGTTTTAGCTTTGAGATGTTCTGTTTGACTCCGTGCTAATTTTGACCTTGCAAAACCAATTTGGCAATTAGGTCTCTGGCAGCATTTCAAGGGGGATAAGTTGGGTGCTTATCAACATTCTCCTGAAAGACTGTGGCAACTTGAGCAGACATCTGTTGGAATCTTCACATAATGTTTGTGAAGCCTTGCTTCACAAACAGACAGAATAGTCAATTCACAGATGAATGTATGGTGTACAAGGACAACAATGAACATAAGCAAACTTGATGGATGATTGGCGGGACTATGCACAATCGAAAGTAGTGATGTATGAACATAAACAGTTGGAAAATTCTTTCACACTGTAAAAATAATCAGAATGAGATAAGTGATTACTTAAGGTATATTGTTATTAAATAGACAATTAAGGATGCAAGGGAATTAGGTTCGTTGAAAAGAAAGAAATGTTAACTGTAATTGAATATATGATGTACAATGAAAGTGAGGTCCTTAGTTATAGTTGATGGAAATTTTGTGATTGTATACGCAATTGAAAATATGGATGCAGAAACGCTTGTAACCAAACAACATGCTGTATGTAATGGATGAGAGTTTTATATGTTATATATGTTATATATGTTTATTTAAAAAGAAACAGTCAATTCACAGCCATATAAATAAAACTGGGTTAGGGTTAGGGTTAGAAGTCTGAAGAACAATTGATGTGTTGAATACACCTGTTTCATTTAATTTGCCTTTTTTGCTATTTTGAATTAGAATGATCTTTCTCTACATAACATTAAAATTACACCACCTCAGGGTGAGAAGGCAGGACAGGCTCAGTCACCAAGGAAGCTTCTATGGGGAACAAGTAACTGGATTTCCCATGTTCTGGACCTACGTCTTCTTTGCTAGTCCCTGTTTTGCAACTAAGCTATCCAAGAAATGTGCCTTTCATTTTTCTAAACTTTTCCTTTCTGCCCATAACCCTAATGTCGTCTTTATCCTCAGTCCATGAGTGAGACGGACGTAAGTTATGTTCCGCTGCAATGATGCTAAAGTAGCCTTGCATTATTTCTTCTGAAACCATGTGAAGACAGCTGCCAAGTGTTTCAAACCTATTTGGCTGGGTCACCCATGATCTGGAAGGGACGTCCAGCCACTGGGAAATGACCGAGAGGAGAGACATATACCAGACCAACATTGGTTGGCTCCAGATCCAGGATGGATGGGAAACTCTTTAGATTAGTTATGGGGAATTGTCCTTAGTCCTCGGACCAAGCCTTATGTTACAGGAAGGTCAGCTATGGAATCAGGAGAGTTTAGAACTTAATCCCACTTTTCTATTTTCTTCAAATGGTTCTTTTCTCTTTGCTATTTTAGCTTCACCCTTTCCTGCACATCTCCCAGTATTACAATAATTCCATAAAGGGAGTCTATTTGAATGAGAAAGGGGACCTGGCTGCTGACTTTGACATCTTCTACTGGGTGAGGTTTCCCAATTGGTCTCTTTACAAAACGAATGTGGGGAGTCTGGAAAGGAAGGGATGCTCAGAGGACACATTCAAGTTCAAAATGGACGAGGATGCAATTAGAAGGACCATACAGGTCAATGAAGTATGGAACATAATTACTTTTATTTCCACATATTGAATATCTTGTTTAAAATCTATTCCTTTTTCCCAACCAAGCCTCTGAACAGTGTGTCCAAAGGACTCCTTCAGCCATAGAATTCAGGGTTCCTTTTATGGATTATTCGTAAAAGCTGTGGCACCACCAATGATGACCAGCTGCCTGAAAGGAATATAAATCCTTTCATTCCCCATTGTCCTCTCAGAGCTGAAGAAGCGTCTAGGATGAGAAGTGAAATGTTTTCAAATAAAAAATAAAGGAAGTCCAGTTGCCTCCTGAAAAAACATCTTTGGGACAACCATGACCTGGTCGACTGAGAATCTCTACAGATTATTCCCAAAGCGTGTCATGTGCTATGGGACAGACCATGGTGGCTTCAGTGAAAAGATTTGAATCTTGACCTTCGCCAATTTTATTGATGTTCATTAGTAGAGCCAACATCTCCCTCAAGAAAAGAAAAGGAAAAAAAGAAAAAGTCTTCTTGACTATAAATGACTTCACAAAATGATTCAAGAAGAATACAGCAGTATTTTTGCATCCTTCCATTGAGATCCTGAGGAGAATTAATCCCATCCAGCTTCTTCACATCAGCAAAAGTGCCTATAAACTACTACTTAAGTGGGCATCTCAAAATATATTGAGACATCTTGCTGAATGCCGGCTACTTTCCCTACAATGCAAAGAATCAAGAAATAGTTTCTGTAAAAGAATCCTGCTCAATGCTTATTCCCACTTATATTTTACAGAACCCAAATAAATGAATTCCAATTTGAAACAGTGGGTATGTACAGAGGCATAGAATCAACATCAAGTAAAGAATTAGTACCTCTTTATGAAACCTTAATAAGACCACACCTGGAATACGGCATGCAGTTTTGGTCACCACACTACGGAAAAGATGTTGAGACTAGCGGTGACATGATAATAGTATTCCAATGTTTGTGGGGCTGCCGTGAAGAAAAAGGGGGTCAACTTATTTTCCAAAGGAAAAGAAGGCAGTTTTACAAATGTACATTATAACAGATGTATGTTGTTAAATTTACATGTTTTCACATGCTCACTGGGGATTGATTGACCAAACCCTGGGATGTTTAAACAACAGTCATTGACCGGCTGGTCCTTAATTTGCATGTTTTCACATGCTTACCAGGGATTTGTTGCCCAAACCCCAGGAAGTTTAAACAACTGTCATTTGCCAGCTGTTTTGCCAGAGCTTCTTAAAAATTGAGCTCCGGCAGCCCAGTCAGCAGAGTGCAGTCACTTACTCTTGCAATAAAAAGTGCTGAAACTCACTCACACCTCTCACCTGCTGTTTCTAGCCAATCTAACACTGGCGTTGAAGGACAAATGGATCTGAGAACCCTAGCTGGACAAGCAGACTTTTTGCACAAGGACCAAGACCCTGCACCACAGCACGAGATCGCATCGCAAGCATCCCCTCCACCAGCGATCTTTGACCCATAGATGGAGGATGGGCACACGTACATGGGGTGATTCTGGATGTGTCTGGAAGCCAACGACTACCAGGACCAGCCAGACAATAGGAAGCAGGCATTATTCCTAACTTACTGTGGAACAAAAATCTATAAGATGGCACAGACGTTGATTGCCCCAGCAGACGTAGAGACCATCACATGGACAACCCTACAATGCACCCTGGTAGACCACTATGTGCCATCTGCTGTCCCATGGTGAGCCTGAACAAGTTTTACCACCAGAGCCAATGGTAAGGAGAGATGGTGAATGATTTTGTCGCCAGCCTCCGAGAAATTGCTACCTGGTGCGAATTCATCAACCCAGAAGAAATGATGAAGGATCGGATCATCCTAGGAATGAGAGACCTCTCCTTGCAAAAGAAACTGCTAATCAGAAGGGGAGTCTCATTCAAGGATGTGTTCAAGGAAGCTCAGGCAGCTCCCGTAAGGGAAACCAGTGGGGTACACCAAATATTCAGGGAACCTCACTGGGCATCCAAAGTTCCGGAGTACGATGATGAAGGGGACGATGATGACGCCATCCACCTCATGTACCCAGAGAGGAGACAAAGCACAAGGGACATAGAGGGCAGGCAGCCATATTGCCAGGCTGCATGGGATTCCATTCAAGAGCAGCGTGCCATTTCTGGGAAGCCATCTGCCGCAGATGCCAACGGAAATGCCACA
Source organism: Thamnophis elegans (assembly GCF_009769535.1). Lineage (NCBI taxonomy): Eukaryota > Metazoa > Chordata > Lepidosauria > Squamata > Natricidae > Thamnophis > Thamnophis elegans. The sequence continues at coordinate 154,551,072 of NC_045542.1, read as the reverse complement.
TTGCCGAGATGTGCAGAGCATCCCATCCCACCCCATCCCAGCCAAGACCCATGACTCCACAGGGAAGACCAAACAACCCACGAACTGGCCAACAGCAGAATAGGAGGAGAGAGGAACAGTACCAAGCCCAGAGGGAGATCCATCACACTACTGTGGGCCACTCAGTTGCCTATGAAGGGGAGAAGTTCCATGCCACGGTGACCATTGAAGGGAGAACACGCAAGATGGAGCTGGACACAGGATCATATTTTACGATCATGTCCTGGCAGACCATTAAGAAATTGAACCCGACAGCCAGCAAGAAGTTCCTCAAACTACCAAATGTCCGGCTCAATGACTACCAGGGGAACCGGATCCAAGTCCTAGGAAGAGCCGAGGTGGCGCAGTGGTTAGAGTGCAGTACGGGATGGTGCCATACTTTGATGATGTATTTATCTCAGGGGACTCCATAGAGCAGCTGATGGAACACATGAGACAGACTTTGGGGAGGTTCAAGGAAAAGGGACTTAAAGTGAACCCAAAGAAATATAAAATCAGCGTGAGGCAGGTAGAGTTTTTGAGATACCTGATAGATGGATCTGGCAACCACCCCACTGACAGCAAATGAAGGCAATTAGAAACGCCCCCACGCCAAGGAACAAGACAGAGCCCCATGCTTTCTTAGGACTATTGAACCTTTATAGTATTTTTTTACAACAGAAAGCCATCATTGCTGAGCCACTGCAGAAGCTCCTGGTAAAGACAGCACCGTGGACCTGGGGACAGAAGGAAGACGAGGCCTTCGGAGTGGTAAAAGAGCTCCTATCCTCCAACAGCATATTCATCCAATTCAACCATACTTTGCCGGTTTGGATCACCTGTGACACCTCCCCCTTCGAAGTCAGAGCATTCCTCAGCCACTGCCTACCAGATGGATCAGAGGCTCCATAGCCTATTACTCCAAGACCTTGTCCCCGGCGGAATGCAACTACAGCCAGATTGACAAGGAAGCCTTGGCTGCAGTTGCAGGGATCAAGAGATTCCATGGTACATGTATGGCAGACATTTTGAACTCATCACGGATCATAAGCCACTGCTGGGGCTCCGCACCGGGAACCAATAAACCCTGCTGTATATGTCCCCAAGGATGACCAGATGGGCCATTTTCATCATAGCATACAACTATTAGCTGATCCACCACCCAGGGAAGGACATCAGCCATGTCGATGCACTCAGCTATTGCCAATTACCAGAGCTAATGGAAGACCCCACCCCCACTATACAGTACTGCTGATCGACATTGACCCAGCCAGCCCAGTCATTGCCAGGGACATCACCAAACACATAGAAAAGGACAAGGGGTTGTGAAAAATTCTGAACTGGATGTTGAGGGGGTGGTCACAGGAGAAGCTGAGTGAGGAGTTCCAGAGCTACCAGAGTAAGCAGGCAGAACTATCAACTATCAAGGGTTGCTTGTTGTGGGGGGAGAGACTCATCGTACCCCAGAGGCTACGGAGGTGAGCCACGGCAGCCCTCCATGAGGGTCACCCGGGGATATTACGGATGAAGGCACTAGCCTGGAGTTACATCTGGTGGTCCAATATGTATAAGGGCATCACGGAGTGGGTAGCCACTTGTAGAACCTGCCAGGAGACATGACTAGCCCCATCCCGGGCTCCCGTGTGAGAATGGGAAGCAACCAATGGACCGTGGTCACACATCCACATTGACTTCACTGGACCAGTGGAAGGGCAGATGTTCCTGATAGTGTTGGATGCTTATTCCAAATGGCTGGAGGTCATTATCATGCAATCAACCATGGCAGAGGCCACTATCAGAACTCTGTGGAAACTTTTCGTGACCCACAGCCTACCTGACACCCTAGTCTCTGACAACGGCCCATAACTGACTGCCAAGATGATGGAGGCATTCCTCGCAGAGCAGGGGATCTGGCATGTTCTCATCGCCCCATTCAATGCAGTGAGCAATGGACAGGCCGAGCGAATGGTGAAGCTCACAAAAGAAACACTCACTCGAATGGGACCAGGAAGCTGGCAGGAAAAATTCAATCAATTCCTTTTCACCCAACATATCACCTCCCATGCAATCACCAACAATAGCTGTTGATGGGGAGAAGACTGAGGTCCAGACTCGACCAGTACCACCCAGATTACCTTCCAGAGAACCCCCTGGATTCCGCTTGACCAATCCAGGAGTTCAACATAAATGACCAGGTATTTGCCCACAACTATGCCGGGTACCTGACTTGGCTGGCTGGTCGAATCGTGGCTGTCACTGGGCCGAAATCATACCAAGTGGAGCTAGAGGTCAGATGAATCTGGAGGAGGCACATTGACCAGCTCTAACACCACCTGGGGGACATTAAACTTAGGAACCAGGGCGATTGGACCACACCCGCCAGTTCAGAACAACTCCCGGAGAACCCCAGGTCTCTGCCCCACGGGGCATGCTCAACTGCCAGCAGGAAAGCAGACAAGTGGGAATAGTCCCCACCAAACCAAGAGATCAAGGGACGACCGTCCAACCCAAGCAGCGAACACGTAGTATTCTCACCGGGGATTGGTTGCCCAAACCCCAGGAAGTTTAAACAACTCCTTAAAAAGCGAACTCCAGCAGCCCAGCCAGCAGAGAGCAGTCACTTACTCTTGCAATAAAAAGTGCTGAAACTCACTCGTGCCTCTCGCTTGTTGTTTCTCACCGATCTAACAGGCAGGACAACAAACAACCTCAAACTAAGGAGGAATTTCCTGCCAGTGAGAACAATTAACCCGTGGAACAGCTTGCCTTCAGAAATTGAAATAACTGTTGCCATTATCTTTGTTTTCCTGATATTAAGATTCAACCCTATTTTTTCACTTTTGTCCTTGATATGCCATATTATTTTCTCCAGGTTTCTTATTTTCAGCCAATAATGTTGTATCATGTCCAAGTTTTGATTCCACAAATAAAAACTTGGGACAGTAGTTTACTTCGGTCCTTCTGTTTTACCTCACATTTCCTAGGGGCATCAGTTCCGCCTTTTCCCCTGAATTCTCTTTTTCTTTATCTTCAGCCCCTGCTGAGTTCTCGGTGTGTGGATAGCTGCCTACCTGGATTTGTCAGGCTGCTGGACCCCATGAAGCCAGTTTGCTGTTACCATTGTGTCCCTTGTGCAGAAGGGACCATCTCCACTCAGGAAGGTGAGTGAAAGAACTCCAGAGAGAAAGGTTGCCCATGTCTATTTAGTTTTTAATATTCACAATGATTTCTACCAGTTTAATTGGTTCTTAGCCAATCTCACTTTTTCCTCACAGTTACAAAAGAAGGATATATATTTTTCCCAAAGAAAGAGAGTTGGTAAAGTGTTGATGAACTGTTTTATTATATTTTTAAATCCCTACATGGCTTGAGACCAAGTTATCCAAAGGACTATCTCTTCATTCACATCCACCTGATCCACCAAATCAAGCAGGCAAGGAATGTTGCAATTTCCCATTCCTAAGGTGTTACACCTTCTCTGTGGGGGCTCCCTCTCTTGGGAATATCTTCCCTACAGAGATTAGAGTGGTTCCCACTTTGTTACTCTTTCGCAAGGCCTTGAAGACCTTGTTTTGTCAATGGGCTTGGGAACTCGGAGTGGGATGGAGCCGACCAACTTATCTGATTGATTGTTGTCATCAGATGGCTGGGAGGCTATTATTTTTATTGTTCATATGTTGTGTTGTTATTTTTCCAAGCCACCAAGAGACAATGAAAGTGTGTGTGAGAGAGAGACCATCTAAATTCAAACCAAAAAACCAACAAATAAATAATAAAGAAATATGTATACATTTTATAGACATACCAAAAAAAACTCAGCTTGCTCCAAAGAACAACCCACGTAAAAATATATAAATGTGAAGCACATAATTAGTATTAAAAAGTCAGAAGGGGGAAAATATGATATTTAAAAATCTATCTGCAGTTTATATAGTCTAATATGGATATTTCCTATATGAAATTGTAATTGATTAGAAAAAGAGGAATCTGCTCAGGAATGTGCAGTCAGGGGAGGCAGGGGAGGCAAGGCCTCACCACTGTCATCATGAAAAGAAAAAAAAAAATAAAAGGAAAAAGGCTGAGGTAGTTGCTGCCAGAATCACAGTGGATGACTCTGCTTAGTGCTTAACTGTTTAAAAAAGCCTCTAAAAAAGTGCCCTCTTGCAGGAGGAGGCGAGAGAACCACGTGCCTCATTTAGTCTATCTTTATGATCACTTGAGCAGAGTTAAGCAACGGTTAAAAGCCAAAAAATTCCTTATGTTGATGAGGCACGTGGTTCTCTCGCCTCCTCTTGTAGAGGGCACTTTTTAGAGGGTTTTTTTAAACTGTTAAGCAGACTCATCCATTGGTGGCTAACCCAGCCTGACCTCAGCAGTTCTTGCCTCTTTCTTTTTACATTTTTTACATTTTCATCATGGCAGAGAAGAGCAGAGTTGAAATCCTCTGTGATTGTGACACAGCTGGAAAAGGGTCAGAGGGAGGAGGAGGAGTTCAAAATTAATGTAATTTGTAAGTAATTTTTATTGTAAGTAATTTGTGTGTTGTGTGTGTGTGTGTGTGCGTGTGTTTGTTTCTTCACTTCACTCAAACAAGTTTGTTTGAGAAGAGAGGGGCAGCCTTGTTTGAGAAGAGAGCGGCAGCCCGCCAGCAGAGACGGGTCTTTTACCTGCCTCTGCTGGTGGGCTGGCGCTTTCTTTCTTTTGCCCACTGTGCCCCCCTTCCCTTTCTCCTCTCCCCCCCAGGAGCCCCATCCTGCTCCTCTCCCCCTTTCTTCTTCCTTCTCCTCCTCCTTTCCCTTTCTTTGCTGGCTGCAACTGAGCGAGGAGCACTGTGGGGCCAGGTCCCTCGCACCCGCATCCAGCCTGCTGGAGCTCACCGCGCCGGGAAAGGAATGAGACCCTGTTGTCCCATGGAGCCTGCTACCGCTTGAGCAGGAAGGAGGAGGAGGAGAAGGAGAAGAGCGGTGAGGCCTTGTGCCAGCTGGCTGGCCAGGCGG